>NC_084613.1:70808927-70813927 GCF_033978795.1 Nerophis ophidion
AGATGTTTGCACAAAAAACACAAGAAGAGTGTTTACCTTTAATTGTTGTGTTAGAGGAGCTTTTCTTGTCACACCGTCTTTGCCAGAGCAGCCAAAATACAAGACAGATATTAACCATCAAGGCCAGCAGAGAGAGGGTGAAGGCACTTATTCCCATAGTCTTCATTTCTATTCAAAACAGAAAAAAAGAAATGTGCATCATCGAGCATGTGAATTAGTAGATGAGATATGGTCGATTCAGCCAACGCCACAAAAGTTGACAAGTATTTTGCAACAGCACAAATTCAGGTCATGACCAAATATTACAAAACAAGATGCTTATCAATTTGCTTTTGAATTGGAAAATGTAAAAGATTTACATGGCATGTTTATGTGAAAAATCTAAAAATGTCTCATTATGTAAGCTATTGTGTAGTTGTACATAAAATATTATTTTTGAATTTACTATTATTACTTTTGTTATCATTATTACTATGATCAATATTCAAGATTTATAACACTTATAATAATGTTTCTCACAATATCGTAACTTTTTTTGAAGTATTACAGCAATATTTTGTTGGAAAAAAATAAAACTTAATAAACAATACTGTATTTTGAGAAAAGAGCTTGTAACCCATCCATCCATCCATCCATTTTCTGCCGCTTATTCCCGTTCACAAAAATAAACCCACACTTTTAGAAAAGTGAAGCCGTGATATTGCAAGAATAAAGTTATCATATTGTGAGGAAATATAGCAACAAAAACAGTGATATTAAATTACACAACGGAAGACATTTTATTAGAATAAATTGTTAATATTGAGAGAAAAGTAAGAGTAAAGTCTTAAGATTTTTTACTGAAGTGACAACATCACAAAAAGTCATTATTTTATGAGAATACATTTATAATAGTTTTTTTTACAAGACAAAAAAGTTTGTGTACATTTTAATTCCAAAATAATAAAATCACTATTTATTTGGATTAAGCTGTAATATTACTAAAATAAAGTTATATATTAGTTTTTCAACAACAATAACAAAAACATTTTACATACAACAATGCAATTCAAAAAAACTAGTGTTTTACAATACAACAAGTAATACAATTACTAATTATTTTTTCTAGTATGTTTTAAATTACTATTAATATAATTATTATTATCAATATTGTTATCACTATCATTATTATAATCAATATTGTAAATGTATAACGCTTCTAATAATGTTTCTCACAAATTCTTTGTTGTAATATTACGGCAAAATTTTTGGGGGATTTTCTTCTCGGAAAAAAATACAACTTAATAAATAATACTGTATTATGAGAAAAAAATTGGAAAAATTTCAGAAAAATAAATACACAATTTTACAAAAATTAAGCCATAATATTGTGAGGAAATATAGCAACAAAAACAATTATATTAAATTACAAAACAGAATAAATGTTACGAGAATACATTGTTAATATTGCAGGAGTAAAGTCTTAAAAAAATATATTCTGAAGTGAGAATATCACAAAAACTCGTAATTTCATGAGAATAAATTTATAATATTTTTTTGCGAGAAAAATAAATTTTGTGTACATTTTTATGTATATTTCAAATTACTTTTTCAACAAACAACAACTGAATTTTACACACGAAAATGCAAAACACGAAAGTTTGTGTTATACGGTTGTACAAGTAATAGAACTACAAATACATTTTTCTAGTATTTTATTCTTGGAAAAAATTACAAATGAAACTTTATTTTAGTAAAATCACATTTTTATTCTTTGAAGATTACTTGGTTAAATGAAAAAAATATATACATTTTTTTTTTGTGATACAATTGTATTGTCCTAACAATATTAACAATTTAGGACTAAATTATTATGTATCATCCATCCATCCATTTTCTACTGCTCGTCCCTTTTGGGGTTGTGGGGGATGCTGGAGCCTATCTCTAACATTTTATTTGTATTACAAAAACAAAGGCATTTAACTAGAATATAGCGGTGATATTCATGAGTAGGCCCTGCGATGAGGTGGCGACTTGTCCAGGGTGTACCCCGCCTTCCGCCCGATTGTAGCTGAGATAGGCGCCAGCGCCCCCCGCGACCCCGAAAGGAAATAAGCGGTAGAAAATGGATGGATGGATATTCATGAGTAGTAAAATTTTAACATGATGAGGAAAAAAACATTTTTACAAGTGTGTAATTTATAAATAAAAAAAGGAATATTGTGAGACTTTTATGATGAAAAAAAAACGTTTGTATAGACATTCATCTTAAAAAAAAAATAGATTCACATTTTGAATAAAACCCTAGTGTTAAAAGAATAAAGTTATAATATTTTGAGGATTTTTTTTTATGACAAAAAAAATTAACACACTGAAATGCAAAACATGAAAACAAGGGTTTTACGAGAATAATTTAGTTGTATGAAAAAAGCTACAAAAACAAATATTGTAATATTTTAAAAACCAACCTGCAGCGTGAAAAGAGACAATATAGACGTTGTGAGTGGGGCTCCCACAGTCAGAGTGATGGTGACTGCTCGAGTGGCAGCGATACATCCCGCTATGCTCGGGCTCACTGAGGGTCAGAGTTTTTCCTGTGCCAACTTGGTGCCACAACCCGTTCTCTTTTCTGTGCCAGGACCAAGTCACGTTGGCCGACGTCGGACCGCTACAGTGCAGGCTGACTTTTTGACCCGCTGCCACCGGGTAGTCAGGTGTAGCTAACAGTGTCAGTGGACAGAGGGTTTCTGGTGAAAGGAAAAAATGTGGTTAGTTTGGCTGCATACGAGAAAACGAGTACAGAAAGGCTCCAAAACAATACATAGAACAGGGGTCACCAACCTTTTTGAAACCAAGAGCTACTTCTTGGGTACTGATTAATGCGAAGGGCTACCAGTTTGATACACACTTAAATAAATTGCCAGAAATAGCCAGTTTGCTCAATTTATCTTTAACAAATAAATATATATATATATATATATATATATATATAAAAAGAGTATGTAGGTTTTTTGTAGAGAATAAATGATGAAAAAAACACTTAATTGAACGGTTTAAAAGAGGAGAAAACACGAAAAAAAATGAACATTTAATTCTGAAACATAGTTTATCTTCAATTTCGACTCTTTAAATTCAAAATTCAACCGAAAAAAAGAAGAGAAAAACTAGCTAATTCGAATCATTTTGAAAAAATTTAAAAAAGAATTTATGGAACATAATTATTAGTTTTTCCCTGATTAAGATTAATTTTAAGATTTTGATGCCATGTTTTAAATAGGTTAAAATCCAATCTGCACTTTGTTAGAATATATAACAAATTGGACCAAGCTATATTTCTAACAAAGACAAATCATTATTTCTTCTAGATTTTCCAGAAGAACATTTTTAAAAGAAATTCAAAAGATTTTGAAACAAGATTTAAATTTGTTTCTACAGATTTTCTAGATTTGGTAGACTAATTTTTTTTAATTTTAATCATAAGTTTGAAGAAATATTTCACAAATATTCTTCCTTGAAAAAACAGAAGCTAAAATGAAGAATTAAATTCAGATTTATTCATTATTCTTTACAATACATTTTTTTTTTACTTGAACATTGATTTATATTGTCAGGAAAGAAGTGGAAGGAATTCAAAAGGTAAACAGGTATATGCGTTTAAAAATCCTAAAATAATTTTTAAGGTAGTATTGTTTTCTTTAAAATTGTCTTTCTGAAAGTTATAAGAAGCAAAGTAAAAAAATAAATGAATTTATTTAAACAAGTGAAGACCAAGTCTTTAAAATATTTTCTTGGATTTTCAAATTCTATTTGAGTTTTGTCTCTCTTAGAATTAAAAATGTCGAGCTAAGTGAGACCAGCTTGCGAGTAAATAAATAAAATTTAAAACATAGAGTCAGCTCACTGGTAAGTGCTTCTATTTGAGCTATTTTTAGAACAGGCCAGCGGGCTACTCATCTGGTCCTTACGGGCTACCTGGTGCCCACGGGCACCGCGTTGGTGACCCCTGACATAGAACAATACATGATTGTACTAGTTGCAAGAATAAAGGCAACACTTTATGAGAACAAAGTTGTGTAATTAACAAAAGACCACATTTAGTAATATTATGCGTTAAAGGCCTACTGAAACCCACTACTACCGACCACGCAGTCTGATAGTTTATATATCAATGATGAAATATTAACATTGCAACACATGCCAATACGGCCTTTTTAGTTTACTAAATTGCAATTTTAAATTTCCCGCGGAGTTTCTTGTTGAAAACGTCTCGGAATGATGACGTGTACGCGTGACGTCACGGACTGTCAGGAAATTAGTAAGTTGGCAAATCATTGCCAGTAAGTAATCAACAGTTTGTTTATTGATTAAACTATTTAAAGGGGAATCTGTGTATATATGATAGCATTTCAATTAAAGGGGAACATTATCACCAGACCTATGTAAGCGTCAATATATACCTTGATGTTGCAGAAAAAAACCCATATTTTTTTTAACCAATTTCCAAACTCTAAATGGGTGAATCACGGTGGCAGAGGGGTTAGTGCGTCTGCCTCACAATACGAAGTTCCTGCAGTCCTGGGTTCAAATCCAGGCTCGGGATCTTTCTGTGTGGAGTTTGCATGTTCTCCCCATGAATGCGTGGGTTCCCTCCGGGTACTCCGGCTTCCTCCCACCTCCAAAGACATGCACCTGGGGATAGGTTGATTGGCAACACTAAATGGTCCCTAGTGTGTGAATGTGAGTGTGAATGTTGTCTGTCTATCTGTGTTGGCCCTGTGATGAGGTGGCGACTTGTCCAGGGTGTACCCTGCCTTCCGCCCGATTGTAGCTGAGATAGGCGCCAGCGCCCCCCCGCGACCCCGAAAGGGAATAAGCGGTAGAAAATGGATGGATGGATGGAGTTGCAAATATTACGAGAAAAAAAAAAAAACTGTCGTGCTTAAGTCCTAACTCATTATGAGAATAAAGTGTGTGTTTACAGGAAAAGTGATAATGCTGCAAACATTAACTTGTGATCAAAT
>NC_084613.1:70818927-70822408 GCF_033978795.1 Nerophis ophidion
ATATAAAGTGGAAAAATATGTTGATGTAATATTTAATATTACGCCAATAAAGTTGTAATGCACTGAGATACCAACAATTTAAATGTGTAGTAATTTATAAAAACACTATATTTGAGACTCAAAAAATTATAAGAATACATTTGTCATGTTATGAGAAAAATGCCAAAATGTTATGAAAATATTTTGTTCAAGAATAAAATGATCACCTATCAACAACAAATTCAGGGTTTTATGAGAATAAACGTATATTGTTACAAAAATCAAGTTAAAGAATATTTGAGTTCTATTTAATATTTAGAATGAAGTTGTAATACTGCGAGATCATCATCAGAACAAGTCCTATTTTTTTAAAGAAAAAAGTTCGAAATTATAAAAACATTATTGAAAAGATTATGAGAATGCATTTTTCATACAATGAGCACAATGCCAGCATTTTAGAAGAATAAACTTGTAAGAGAAGGATTATTTTTTTCAAGCATGAAATGTAAATCTTGCAACAATAAAGTCATCGTTTTATGAGAATAAAGTTATAATGTTTCAAAAATAAAGTTGTGCAGTATTTGTACAAATATATTATAAAGTAAATAATTAAGGTAAATGACATAAATAAAATAAATATTATTATTTTATAAATAACATTTTATTAGAATAAAGATTAAGATAATACATTTGTGATATTACAGGAAACATTTCAAAATGTTTTGAAAACAAAAGAAAATACATTTTTTAGGACTAAAATTCAACTCTTACAAGTTTATAGAAATTATTACAAAATAGTTGTAATTGAAGTTATATTAAATAGGACAAGAAAAGAGTTAGAATGTTGTGAGATTTTTCTTTGTCTGATTGTGGAAAAAAAGTTATAATTTATCAAGACATGATAAAGAGATTATGAGACTGTTATATTATGGAGGTCGTTTTTTTCTCTCTCAAGTTTTCAAAAATAAAATAAAACAAAGTCATCCTTTTGTGAAAAATAAAGTTGTAGTGTTACACAAATGAAGTTGAAATTGTCGAAAAGTAAAATTAAAAGTAATTTTACATTGGAATGTTTAATTTTTAAGTAAAGTTGTCCTGCCATATTGCGGTTCCAAGTTTACAGCTTCACACTATCGCAATTTTTTTTTTTTTGGTCTGATTAAGCATTTTCAAGCAACAAAATGGCTAAATGAATGAAAATACAAATGCTACAGTGGGATTGGCGACTAGATGAGACCAAACCAATCATATATATATATATTAGGGCTGCGAATCTTTGGGTGTCCCACGAATCGATTCAATATCGATTCTTGGGGTCACGATTCGATAATATATCAATTTTTTCGATTAGATTCGATTCTGGATTCAAAAACGATATTTTTCCGATTCAAAACGATTCTGTATTCATTCAATACATAGGATTTCAGCAGGATCTACCTCATGCTAGCAGAGTAGTAGATTTTTTGGAAAAAAGCTTTTATAATTGTAAAGGACAATGTTTTATCAACTGATTGCAATAATGTAAATTTGTTTTAACTATTAAACGAACCAAAAATATGACTTATTTTATCTTTTTGAAAACATTGGACACAGTGTGTTTATTGGACACAGTGTGTTGTCAAGCTTATGAGATGCGATGCAGGTGTAAGCCACTGTGACACTATTGTTCTTTTTTTAAATTTTTTATGAATGTCTAATGATAATGTCAATGAGGGATTTTTAATCACTGCTATGCTAAAATTATTACTAATATTGATACTGTTGTTGATAATATTCATTTTTATTTCACTACTTTTGGTTTGTTCTGTGTCGTGTTTGTGTCTCCTTTCATTTGCTCTGTTTATTGCAGTTCTGAGTGTTGCTGGGTCAGGTTTGGTTTTGGAATTGGATTACATTGTTATGGTATTGCTGTGTAGTGGTTTGTTGGATTGATTAAAAAAAAAAAATAATAAAAAAAAAAAGAGAATCGATTCTGAATCGCACAACGTATTCGAATTGATTTTTTCCCACGCCTCTAATATAAATATATATATATATATATATATATATATATATATATATATACATATATATCAGTATCATTGCCACTGATTGGCTCAGCCTCAGAAAGCGTATAAAGGTGTCTAAAAGGTGTTGTTCCATTCCTAGAGAGCTCTCATAATGTTGAAATAAAATATTTAAAAGGATCATTAACATTTTTTTTATACTCTAGCTATGAAAATATTCAATTTATATTGAATAATTCCTATACCTTGCGGAAATGTCAAGATTGTCCCGCGGGATACATTGTGGTTGTCTACACTCACACATTTTGAGTTAATGAATAAATAATTGACGTCCACTTTACTTCAACCCCCTTTGGGATGAACAACAACAATTCCACATTCATTTCCTCCTTCAAATCAATACAACAGAACATAGCTCATATACATAATAGCCCCTTTGACCATATATGGCCACCCAGCGGTCAGACTTCCTCCTATTAATATTGACTTTAATTGAGAGCACAGCTGACTCTCCCACTGGGAAAAGGAAGATAAACAGCAGTTGTTATGCGTGTTGTGTATGACATGTGCAACCCATCTACTCATTATCATTCTTTATTATTTCATCATTTATTCATTATTTCTGCTCGCTTGTCATGCAGGGTGATTCTCACCTCATTTGCCTCAAGACGACGACATTGAAATAATGACATATATGACGCTCACACCAGTAATAATTGTGTCTATTTTTATGGAGCTCATGATACCGCCATTATGTGCAGGCTGCAGCCGTTAATCATATTAGTGTGACATAAATATATTGAAAAAAAACCACACATTTGCTATCACTTTTAACATAATTTGTACATATCGTATGTGCTGGTGTTGTTCTATTGTTGTTGTTGTGTTTGCTGTTGTTGTTTTTCTCTCTCTGTCTAATCCCCCTCTTATCCCCACAATTTCCCCCCCCCCGTCTTCCTTTTTTTCTCTTTCTATCCCCTCCTGCTCAGGCCCAGCTGCACCAAATAATAACATAAATACATTTAATAAAGGCAAATACAAATAAGGCAACAAGAGAAGTATCCTACACTTCTCTTTTGTAAAGTAAATGTGTACATCAACTATATGATTTGCCTTAGAAGCTGGACAGGATAAAAAAAAAAAAGAAAAGAAAAAGAAAAAACATAAACATCATCTAATGATAACAATTGGAATTAATTGATGTAGTTTGTAGTGCATGTAGCTCAATTACTAATGTAACCAGTATAAAAGTCATAATAAAAAATAACAAAAAGATAAATAAATAATACCCCAAAAATTCTAAATAATAAAAATTATATTATATAATAATTTAAATAAACGTATGATATTAAAAATGTTTAAAAAAAATGTTTTGGCCTTCACTAAATTAACCAAGACTGAAGTTTGACAGAATATAGATTTATCCACCAGAGGGCGCTCACTACCTTTCTTACAGCCTTTCGTTTAGTTCCATTCTGAGTATACTGGATTTTTTT
>NC_084613.1:70822428-70902428 GCF_033978795.1 Nerophis ophidion
AAATGGAAAAAGAAGTAAAGAGTCAAAGAATAAGCAAAACATAAAGAGTTAATTGTGTTTTTGGTCTGGTTGCTGCAGTTTTACAGTATGTGACGCTCCTCAACTCCAATGGTTTATGCAACTTTAGAAGCATTTTTTTTTATTTTTTTTTTTTACTTAAGTCCTTTTAGAAATTTTTCACTTTCATCTAAGTGTAAGAATAAGTTAACCACCACAAAAAAGCAAAGAAAAAGCACATCTATGAGTTAATTCTGTGTTTTAGGTCTGGTTGCTGAGGTTGTGACGCTCTTCAACTCTGAAGCTTTATGCAAATTTAGAAGCATTGTTTTACTTAAGTTCTTTTACACATTTTCCCTTGTTATCCAAGTGTGAAAATAAATCAACCATCACTAAAAATTGAAAGATAAAGAAAAACTACAGAGATAATCAATTATGTGCTTTTTTTGGTCGCTAAGGTTTTACATTGTGTGACTCTCCAACTCCAAGGCGTTAGACAACTTCTTTCAAAGCAAGTCCTTTTAGACATTTTCCACAGTATTTCAAGTGTAAAAATAAGTTAATCACCACAAAAAGTCAGGGGTGAGGCTAAATTATAAAAATGTATTCTGTGTTTTTTTGTTGAATTTAGGTCTGGTTGCTGATGTTTTACAGTATGTGACGTGATTCGACTCTGTTGCTTAAGCACCGGAATGTTTTGCCTTAATTGCAAATTGTACAACAGTGGCGTTCAAGTTCATGGGTTCCACTGTGCAAGCAAAGACAGACATGGAAATTCCTCTCTAAATATGGCGACAGACTTCTGTCATGTTGTGTCTCTCCCGGGGAAGCTATAGGCCTGAGCTCACACATGTTTCTGTCATGAAGGTACCCGGCGTCCATATATCAAGTGACGTAAACGCAAATGCACGACGCAGACAGCAATGCAGAGTAAAGCGCCAACACATGTTTTCAGGAGAAAGCCATCCAGCTCACTGCACTGCATATGGACACTTGTGCAAACGGGCCACCTGATTCAGGAAGAGCCGACATCCTTCCTAATTGCAAACATCCCTCGCCAGCTAGCAAAATCCACCGTGTTCCAAAAAGCAGTTTGTTGCTAGCACGCACTTGCCATGTGCTTGTGTTTTTTTTCCTTCTTTTGTGTTTCACATTTGTTTTCTTGCAATGACTGCAGCTGCACATTAATCTCCATAATCCAACGCACATCCCCAAAATTACATGCAGTCAATGGTACAAGAGTCCAGTCAAGAGGTCATCACTCACCTGATGATATAATGACTATTGTTATAATAAAGCAACGAAAAAATTTGAATCGAGGATGGTTTTACAGACAGTGCAACATGGCTTATGAAGCTTTACTACTTTGTGTTCTTTTAACAGCAAGGATGAGGATTACTGTGCTTAATTCACGGTCCTCCCACAGCGGGTTATGGCCAGTATTTAAACACATATATCCCAGATGAGTCCAAATGTGGGGCAGTCTGTAATGTCGGGAAACATGCACTTATCCTAAGACATGCAGCTCTTACAGCTCTATTATTGGATAACCACTCTGCATGCGTTGTTTGACAGAATGCATCCTTTTTGATTTAGATAAAATTGCTTATAGTACATTTAAGTTTTTTTTCTTTCCGTAAAGATGATTTTTATTCCCTCCCACCAAAAAAAGTGTCATATATAATTTTGTTTGAGGGCAGTATTCATTCCTGCTACATTTACATCAGGGATGTCAAACGATTAAAATATTTATTGCATAGTAACTCAAAATCAATCGCAGATAATTTTGAATAAATGATTCTGATATTCCGTACATTACATGTTGTAAAAGTTAATGGTTTCTATATTGCTGCATGACAGTGTTTTAACCTTTATTAATTAATAAAATGTATTATTCAGCCTGCTAATCATTCTGTAATTGAAGACTCGACCAAACATGTTACACAACAATTTACACAATATTTCAGCCAGCCAGAGTGTCAAAAAGGAAGTGTTTGCATTAATCGCCCGATAAAAAAATGAATGCCATTATAACGTTAACCCGTTAACTTTGACAGCCCTAATTCACATCGTCATGATCAAATTTCTAGTCTATGTACAATATGAAATACAAATTAGAAAAACAGAGTAAATGGAACATTTTAGTAGAATAACAGAATTTGTTAAATACGAAATATGTATTGAAAAGTAAAATAATATTAAGCAAAATCTGCTGGAACTGGTGAATCACTGCCACACTCTAATGCAAAACTACCATAGCTTTATACAATGTTGTTCAGACACGGAATATCGAGAATGTAGAATAACTGCTCTGTATTAAATATGAAATATATACACTTTTGTGACGTCTCAGTGGCATAGTGGTGACGAGTTGTTCTCTCGTGGGTGCAGCGAAGATGGAACACAGCCTGAGGGTAAGGATAATGATTTATTTACACACTAAAGAACCCTATAAAACAGACTAGGAAACAAAACACTTTGCACGAAGGCACTAACAAACAAAACAACAGAACTAGCGTGGAAGCTAGAAAGAACAGAAAGCGTTAGCGTGAGAACTAGGGAAAAGAACAAACAAAATAGCGTGGAAGCTAATCGAGCGCTAATAGTTACCACAATGCTGGAATGCGACGTCATCTGTTGCGTGGGAGCAAACAAGAGTCCAAGAATGAATGTCCAACAAAGGCGGTCTTAAATAAGGAGATAAATCAGGAGGCAGGTGTGCGTGATTAAACGGAAGGCAGGTGACACAAGTGCGTTGCTAGGACAACAGACACAAACCAGGAAGTGCCATAAAAGAACTGAGGAAGACAAATACAAGACAGAATGTGATAAACAGAACCAAAACCAGAATATGTCATGATCCAAGACGTGGATCATGACAACTTTATCACGAAATAATCAGATTTTCCTACAATTTGATCTTGAGTGGGACTTGAGTCAGCAACATTGTTTTTTAGGGTTGATCAGAAATACTGAGTTTCCATCCATTTCTACCGGTTATTCCCTTTTGGGGTCGCGGGGGGCGCTGGCGCCTATCTCAGCTACAATCGGGCGGAAGGTGGGGTACACCCTGAACAAGTCACCACCTCATCGCAGGGCCAACACAGATAGACAGACAACATTCACACTCACATTCACACACTAGGGCCAATTTTAGTGTTGCCAATCAACCTATCCCCAGGTGCATGTCTTTGGAAGTGGGAGGAAGCCGGTGTACCCGGAGGGAACCCACGCAGTCACGGGGAGAACATGCAAACTCCACACAGAAAGATCCCAAGCCTGGATTTGAACCCAGGACTGCAGGACCTTCGTATTGTGAGGCAGACGCACTAACCCCTCTTCCACCGTGAAGCCCTATATTTCTTGGTGTCTAATTTAGAATGCCACAGAAAAGTCCCATGAGAGTGAGAGACAAAGAGATCTTCTAACATGCGTTGATTGTTTGAAGAAAAAAAAAAAAAAAAAACATCCTCCTGTCTAATCCAATCTTATTTAAAAGTACAAATGTCTCAGCCTGTTGAGCTCAACCCTCCCATGGTCTGCGATTTCTCACTACGCGGGGGACATTCCTTTAAACTCAGTCTCTGGCATGCAGTAAATCTCCCTGAGAGAGGTCTGCACTGGAGCACCACGCCAGGTGATTATGGACATGAGCCCCGACATCCTTGTCACCTCATCTTCATGTTTTCAGGTGTTCATGTGTCGGCCAAAGGCGTAGCATCACAGTAGGGGGGTATGTAAAAAGGTGTTAACAGGATACGGAGCATTAAGATCCCTCCCTTCCTGTTTCCCAAAGGAATGCCTGATTCCCGACTGCTCAGCTCTTTTGAAGCGATGGCAAGATAGCCTGTAAAAATACCGCTAAGGTGCTGGCATCAATCCCTTATGCAGTCTCTGCACAGCTGGGGTAATGTTTAGAAACAACATGAGAGACAAATTGCTGCGGCGTGGAACATCATGGTTTGCCTGCATTAATGTGATGACATTTCTAAATGCTAAAGATGAATCCGGAGTGAGAGAATGAATTTCATGGCATGTTGGCAGCATTAAGCTTCAGCTTACACTAAGTTGTTTAACAGATCTATTTAAACCAGATGGTTCAAGTTTAGAGAATACTGGTTGATCCAACTCTGTCTGACGGTCCAGTCCATACACCGACCTACCTTCATAAAAAGATAATTTTAGGTTTTTACTTCTGTGAGGGCTTCACGGTGGCAGAGGGGTTAGTGCGTCTGCCTCACAATACGAAGTTCCTGCAGTCCTGGGTTCAAATCCAGGCTCGGGATCTTTCTGTGTGGAGTTTGCATGTTCTCCCCGTGAGTGCGTGGGTTCCCTCCGGGTACTCCGGCTTCCTCCCACTTCCAAAGACATGCACCTGGGGATAGGTTGATTGGCAACACTAAATTGGCCCTAGTGTTTGAATGTGAGTGTGAATGTTGTCTGTCTATCTGTGTTGGCCCTGCGATGAGGTGGCAACTTGTCCAGGGTGTACCCCGCCTTACGCCCGATTGTAGCTGAGATAGGCGCCAGCGCCCCCCGCAACCCCAAAAGGGAATATGCGGTAGAAAAATGGATGGATGGATACTTCTGTGAGGTCTTGGACTAATGGTGTCAGAAGTGGGATTGTTCACTTGAGGCCAACTGGATAGACACTTGATTTAAGTGACTATTTTGAGATAACCCTTTTGAGATTTACTTGGTTTGTTACTTAGTTGGTTTTCGAGTGAAGATCACTTCTTTTCAGAGTTTTGTGACAAATTGTGTAATAAGTGGGATTGTTAGCCTGCAGGCAAACTGGAAAAACCCTTGACACCGGATAGGAGTGAGGTTGACTGCAATGGTTGTTTTATTTCAAATCTGGATTGAGCACATTACATACTTGCCAACCTTGAGACCTCCGAATTCGGGAGATGGGGGGGGTGTTGAGGTGTGGGGGGCGGGGTTAAGGTGGGCGGGATTGGGGGGGAGCGGGGTTTGGTGGTAGCGGGGGTGTATATTGTAGCGTCCCGGAAGAGTTAGGGCTGCAAGAAATTCTGGGTATATTCTCCCGAAATGTGTTTGTCATTCTTGTTTGGTGTGGGTTTACATTGTGGCGCATATTTGTAACAGTGTTAAAGTTGTTTGTAGGGCCACCCTCAGTGTGACCTGTATGGCTGTTGTTCAAGTATGTCTTGCAGTCACTTACGTGTGTCTGTAGAAGTCGCATACAACATTTGACTGGGCCGGCACGCTGTTTGTATGGAGGAAAAGCGGACGCGACGACAGGTTATAGAGGACGCTAAAGGCAGTGCCTTCACGGCACACCCTCAATATGGTTGTCCAGTTGAAAATCAGGAGAAATTCAGGAGAATGGTTGCCCCGAGAGATTTTCGGGAGGGCCACTGAAATTTGGTGTCTCCCGGAAAAATCGGGATGGTTGGCAAGTATGGCACATTAGTCTCCAATGTACCAGGATAGTGGTGTCAGAATTGGGATTGTTAGCCTGCAGGTAAACTGGAAGGACCATTGGCACTGAATACGAGAAAAGTTGACTGCATAGGTTGTTTCATTTCAATTCGGCATTGTGCATATTAGTCTTCAGAGTTCTGGGATAATAGTGTCAGAAGTGGGACGATTAGGCTTAAAGCCAACTGAGAGGACCCTTGAAGCAAGTGGCCGTGGTGAGATAACCCTGTTGAGATTGACTTTAATTTTTGGACTTAGTTGTAATTCAAGTTGGGGGTACTTCTTTTTAGAGTTTGATTGATTGATTGATACTTTTATTAGTAGATTGCACAGTACAGTACATATTCCGTACAATTGACCACTAAATGGTAACACCCAAATAAGTTTTTCAACTTGTTTAAGTCGGGGTCCACGTTAATCAATTCATGGTAGTTCTGTTATAAATGGTGTCAGAAGGGGGATTGTTAGCCTTCAGACAAACTGAAAGCACTTTGCTGTGTTTCTAACAGCTTTTTATATAACATTATCCTAACCCTCGCCCTATTGCATTATGCTATCAAGAAGCAGATGCAGGCCCATCCAGAAGGAGCCTTTGTTGTAGCAGGGTGCTTCAACAAAGCCTGCTTGAAGAATATTCTCCCCAGATATACTGTATGCAATAAGTATAGTGCCCGACTCGAGGTGACCTCAGGAGAGGAATTAAGGCTGCAAAAAGGGAGTATGGGAGGAAAGTGGAGGCACACCTGGACAACAAAGACTCACGGCGGGTGTGGCAAGGCATCCAACTTCTGACGAGCTACAAAAGTAACTCATCGGCAGCAAACGACATGGAACACTCGCTAGCAGAGGAACTCAATCATTTCTTTGCCCGTTTTAAGCCATCCAGGCTGGACATACCCCAGATGCCCTCCCTCCTCTAGTCCTCAACTGCTTGTCCTTTAAGGTAACCAGTTGAGACGGACAGTTAAGGCTATAAACTTGTGTAAAGGCCGGATGGCATACTTGGCAAGATGTTTCGGGAGAGTGCAGACCAGCTGACAATAAGACTGACCGGGATACTCAGTGTCCGCCCTGAGATCGGTAAGTCGTGAGTTCAAATCCCGGCCGAGTCATACCAAAGACTATATAAATGGGACCCATTACCTCCCTGCTTGGCACTCAGCAATAAGGTTTGGAATTGGGGGTTAAATCACCCTAAATGCTGCCCACTGCTCCGCTCACCTCCCAGGGGGTGATCAAGGTTGATGGGTCAAATGCAGAGAATAATTTTGCCACATCTCGTATGTGTGTGACAATCATTGGTACTTTAACTTTAACTTTTTAACTTCATCCCTGGCACAAGCTCAAGTCCTGCCCTGTCTTAAGGCAGCCACTGTCATCCCAGTCTCCAAGAGGATAGCCATAAAAAACTTAAACGACTACAGACCATATGGCACTAGCGCCTGTGGTTATGAAGTGTTTTGAAAGGCTTGTTCTCAAAGATATCAAATCCTGCCTCCCCCAGAACTTTAAACCACACCAGTTTGCCTACAGCCAAAGTGGTCCCACTGCTCTTCACCTAGCTGTGGGACATATGGAACTTCTGGGTACCTCGACTACTGATAGACGTTCAATACCATAATCCCGGACATTCTGGTGGAGAATCTGAGCTACCGGGGTCTACCACCCCATCTGTTACTGGATAAAAAAATGTTTTGACCAACTGACCTCAGATTGTTAAGGTGGATCAACGATGCTCCACCCTGTCACTCAGCACTGGCTCCTCACAAGGCTGCGTGTTGAGCCCCCTCCTGTACGCCCTGTGAACGTATGACTGTGTCCCATTCATCCCTCGCACACCATCATCAAGTGTGCCGAAAACACCACTGTGGTGGGCCTGATCACGGGGAGTCATGAAACAGCCTGCAGAAAGGAAACACAGGCCCTGGCACGATGGTGCTCCAAAAACAACCTTAGACTGAACACCACAAAGACCAAGGAGATGGTCTTTGAATTTAGGAGACAGAGAGGGTAACATGCTACATTTGTAGTAAATGGAGCATGTGTGGAGTCTATAACTTCCTTTAAGTTCCTGGGAACTTACATCTTGGAGGACCTCACAACACTACTGGTCAACAAAGCACAGCAGAGACTCCACTTCCTTGGTGTTCTGCGGAGAGAACCAACTTGAGGAGGAACTGCGTGCATCTTTTTATCGGGCCACCATAGAGCCGGTGCTGATGTACTGCCTAACTGTGTGTCGTTTGCTGCCTGCTCTGCTGCAGACCAGGACAGCAGAAAATATTATGGGCTGCCCTCTGCCCTCCCTAAAGGACATTGCATGCGCTCACTGCCTCTACAAAGCAAAGAAAATCCTGACCGACAGATCTCACCCTGGTCAGCACTTGTTCAACCTGCTGCCACCATGGGAATATATTTTGGTCAAAGAGTTATAGACAGTTTTTCACATTGGCAATTACTATATTAAATCTGTCCTAATAGCTTTCACTGTTGCAGAGCTGTTTGTACTGGTATTTATGTATTTATTTTTAAAGGCCTACTGAAACCCACTACTACTGACCACGCAGTCTGATAGTTTATATACCAATGATGAAATTTTAACATTGCAACACATGCCAATACGGCCTGTTCAGTTTACCAAATTGAATTTTAAATTTCCCGTAGGTATACTGTTGAAAACGTCGCGGAATGATGACGCGTGCGCGTGACGTCACCGGTGGTAGCGGACATGTTCTTCCAGCCCCGATCACGGCTAAAAGTAATCTGTTTTTATCGCATAATTACACAGTATTCTGGAAACCTGTGTTGCTGAATCTTTTGCAATTTGTTCAATTAATAATGGAGACTACAAAGAAGAAAGCTGTTGGTGGAAAGCGGTGTATTGCAGCCAGCTGTAGCAACACAAACACAGCCGGTGTTTCTTTGTTTGTTATGAAGCTTTGATATGGAACAGAGCGGTCAAGCAAACATGGTTCTTTACCAGATGTCAACCGGCAGGTTTCGGTGAGAAAATTGTAGTAATAAGTCGGCTCTTACCGTAAACATGAGCAGAGCTTGTGTCGTTCCTCCTGCAGCTGTCAAAGAGGCAGCTGCGACTTTCTTGGCTCCTCCTTGGCTTCCCTCAGAGACACTGGCGGTCACCACACCCCTCCGACTTTCAGGTATGACTATATAATCTCACTAAAACACTGGTAACACAATAAGCAGATAAGGGATTTTCCAGAATTATCTTAGTAAATTTGTCTAATAACATCTGAATCGCTCCCACTGCCCTCGTCTTTTTTTTTTCTTCTTGTCCTTCACTCTCACTATAATCATCCACAAATCTTTCATCCTCGCTCAAATTAATGGGGAAATTGTCGCTTTCTCTGTCCAAATCGCTCTTGCTGCTGGTGGCCATGATTGTAAACAATGTGATGATGTGAGGAGCTCTACAACCGTTGACGTCACGCGCACATCGTCTGCTACTTCCGGTACAGGCAAGGCTTTTTTATTAGCGGCCAAAAGTTGCAAACTTTATCGTCGATGTTCTCTACTAAATTCTTTCAACAAAAATATGGCAATATTGCGAAATGATCAAGTATGACACATAGAATGGACCTGCTATCCCCGTTTAAATAAGAAAATCTCATTTCAGTAGGCCTCTAACAAGTTATTTATTGTTTATATTGTTATTTCAACTGAACCTAACAGAGTAACCACTTGTATTTCTTGTCATGCTCCTATGTTAATAAACTTTTCTATAATATTATATTCTGTTTTATTATATTCTTTTCAAACCCAGTTTGAGAGTACTCCTCTTCAGAGTTTAGTGTCCAATAGTGTCCGAAGTGGGATGGTTTGCCATTAGGTCATCTTTAGGACATCCTGTCAGAAGTTAGCAAAGGTAGCCACTTGCATTAGGGCAGGGTTTCTCAACCTTTTTTCAGGGATGTACCCCCTGTGAACATTTTTTTTAATTCAAGTACCCCCTAATCAGAGCAAAGCATTTTTGGTTGAAAAAAAGAGATAAAGAAGTAAAATACAGCACTATGTCAACAGTTTCTGATTTATTAAATTGTATAACAGTGCAAAATATTGCTTGTTTGTAGTGGTCTTTCTTGAACTATTTGGAAAAAAAGATATAAAAATAACCAAAAACTTGTTGAACAATAAACAAGTGATTCAATTATAAATAAAGATTTCTACACATAGAAGTAATCATCAACTTAAAGTGCCCTCTTTGGAGATTATAATAGAGATCCATCTGGATTCATGAACTTAATTCTAAACATTTCTTCACAAAAAAAGAAATCTTTAACATCAATATCTATGGAACATGTCCACAAAAAACATCTAGCTGTCAACACTGAATATTGCATTGTTGCATTTCTTTTCACAGTTTATGAACTTACATTCATATTTTGTTGAAGTATTATTTAATAAACATATGT
This sequence comes from Nerophis ophidion, assembly GCF_033978795.1. NCBI lineage: Eukaryota > Metazoa > Chordata > Actinopteri > Syngnathiformes > Syngnathidae > Nerophis > Nerophis ophidion. Next base: position 70,832,304 of record NC_084613.1, read on the forward strand.
ATAAAGGATTTTAGAATTGTTGATATTTTTAGAATATTTAAAAAAAATCTCACGTACCCCTTGGCATACCTTCATGTACCCCCAGGGGTACGCGTACCCCCATTTGAGAACCACTGCATTAGGGTACCACATGTTACCACCAGGAAGAGTCCTTGTTTTCCTGCCATAATAGCACCAATAAAGTCTATGAGATTTGTTAAACTCTCCGAATCTAAGAATGACAGTATGGCACCAAGTAACTAAAGACCTGTAGACAAATGTTTTAATGTTGCTTTGCCTTTCTCTATGCAAGGCTGCTTGCCCTTGACTACTTTTGTTGGCCTAGTCTTCCCTCCAGTGGTTTAGAGACATTACTGCTGCCTGTTACCAAACTGCAGTGAACAGCTGTAGATGAGCATTTATAAAATACACATATTATGACAAATATGATGCTAAACTTTGTTTTGAATTAAATTTTATAACATTTATTAGGAATTTCAAACACAATTGAGATATAAACATTTAAAAATACACACAAAAACAGGTTGTTTATGTTTAGAAAATAATTTAAAATTCATTTCATGCAGGCTAAATGTGAGAGTCAATCAAAGGTTACAGAACAATGTGATAGTGATCCCAGTTATAGTATTGTGTGTTAATTTGGGTCATATTTCTGTTATATCAGTACTATTTGAATTCATCCATCCATCCATCCATCCATCTTCTACCCCTTGTCCCTTTTGGGGTCGGGGGCGGGGGTGCTGGAGCCTTTCTCAGTTGCATTCATTTTTCTAAAACATATTTCTTTATCGAACCAGCCTGTGTTTTATGATAGTATTTTATGTGATTGACATTTCAACAAAATTAATCACATGACCCCAAATAAGGAATATATTACTGCATGTCTGGTATGCAAAGAATTCCAAAATTAATTAATTTAAAGAAAAGAAAAGTTATGTTATTCGGCTATTCCAATCCAGGACCAGCAATAAATATAGATGGCGTGATTCTAGAAACGGTGTCAGAAATTAAATTCTTAGACCTGTAAATTATGCTGGAAACCACACATAAGACATATACAAAGCAAAATCTCCAAAACCATCTCTATTATCAATAAATCCAAATTATTCTTAAATTACACAGCTCTGCATTTATTATATTGTTCATTGGTCTCGCCATATCTAAATTACTGCATAGAAATCTGGGGCAACAACTACAAAACTTCACTACATCCCCTGGTTACACTCCAAAAACGTGCGATAAGAATTCTACACAACGTGGGATATTGTGACCACACAAATATTTTATTTTTACAATCTAAATTATTAAAACTGCCTGATCTAGTTGATTTTAATACAGCTCAATTACTATTTAAAACAAACAAAAAGGTTCTACCTGCCAATATTCAAAAACATTTCAAACACAGAGAAGGAGTTCATAATCTAAGGGGGTGTAGTATCTTTACTATTCCAACAGTAAGAACTACCAGGAAAAGTTTGTGTGTGTCTGTGCGTGGAGCAAAACTTTGGAACGGATTGGATGTGGGGTTCAAGCAATTTCCAAATGTCCATCAGTTCAAAACAAGATACAAAAAAATGGTATGGGCAATGTATATGAATGTGAACATGGATGCCTAAGTGTTAAATTCCATCACTGGCTAATAATGATTATTGTTATTATTATTATTATTGTTTTTATTTTCATCATCATCATCATCTTCATTTTTTTACATGTATTATTGTCATCATTTATTGTCATTGCTATTGCTATTGTTCATATTGTTATTATTATTATTGTTATCATTATCGTTATTATTATTGTTTAGTCATTGTTGATATTATCATTATTATTATTACTTCTATGACATCACCCAACTAGTTAAACTATATGAATTAGTATCAATAAGAGGAATACATTGAATTGTGTGTGTGTGTGCGTGTGTGTGTGTGTGTGTGTGTGTGTGTGTGTGTGTGTGTGTGTGTGTGTACACAAACAATCCTACATGCAATTTGAGTAATACTAATTTTCTGCAAATGTAAAAACAAATATGAATTCTGACTAAAGAATTGGTGCCGATGGAAACTAAGAAAAGGGATTTGCGTACACTATCTGGAGTACAGGGCAGGCGAGTGGGGGATCTTATGTTCGTTGATAACTCCTCTGGCAGGGGGCTCCCCTCGTCTCTTTTAATGCACAGCATAGGACACATAGCAAGAGTGGTCCTCAGGTCCTGTTGATCAGGGGCAGTAGCTCCACAGCCACAGATCCACTTTTAACCACTAATATTACAGTCAAAATGAAAGCTTGTTCCCATAGGCACCATAAACTGTTAATAATGTTTAGACAAAAGTGTATATTATATATACTATTATATATATATATAGTATTTATATAGGTGTGTGTGTGTGTGTGTGTGTGTGATGGATATGTGTGTATTTTGGGTATATGCATGTGTGTATGTATGTGATTATGTGTGTATATGTATGTATATGTATATATATATGTATATATATATATAAATTGTATATATGTGTGTGTTGTGTATATATGTGTGTGTGCATATGTATATATGTAAGTGTGTGTGAATTTAAATGTATTATATATAGATATATAGCATCCACACAGCAACCACTGAATTGAATTATATTATATATATTATTGTATTATATATTGTATATATATATTGTATATGTATAGGGGTGGGACCTAATAAGTTTACTTCTTCCCACTCCCTTTTGGGCCAATCTTGACATCTACAAAAGATTAGTCACATGTAATGTTTTCAATGTAGCTGTAAAAATAATGTATATATATATTTCTTTTGTATTTTATGTCATCTCTTGTTTTGTTTGCATGGCTCAAAATAAACCATTCATTCATTCATTCATTCAAAATGTTGCAACAAAATACAACTGTTTATCATGGAAATGTTAAATTGTAGTAAGATGTTTTTATTTATATTCATAAAGACAAAAAACAAACAAACATACTGTACTTTTATTGGTTTCTTAATCTTGTTTAAGTGATTTTTACCATACATCTCAATTAAAGCATGCTGTATGGTACTAGATATTTGATGATCAATAATTTGCACATTAAATGTGCTTTTAAATTCATTTCATGCAGTTTACGGGTCAGACAGGAGGTTGACAGGGATTTCATTATAAATGTGAGAGTCAATCAAAGGTTACAGAACAATGTGATAGTGATCACAGTTATAATATTGTGTGTTAATTTGGGTCATATTTGTGTTATATCAATACTATTTGAATTAATCCTTCCATCCATCCATGTTCTACCCCTTGTCCCTTTTGGGGTCAGGGGCGGGGGTGCTGGAGCCTATCTCAGTTGCATTCATTTTTCTTAAACATATTTCTTCATCAAACTAGCCTGTGTTTTATAATAGTATTATTTGTGATTAACATTTCAACAAAATTAATCACATGACCCCAAGTAAGGAATATATTATTGCATGTCTGGTATGCAAAGAATTCCAAAATGTTTCAACAAAATACAACTGTTTATCATGGAAATGTTAAATTGTAGTAAGATCTTTTTATTTATATTCATAAAGACTAAAAAAAAACATACTTTTATTGGTTTCTGAATCTTGTTTAAGTGATTTTTACCATACATCTCAATTAAAACATGCTGTATGGTACTAGACATTTGATGATCAATAATACGCACATTAAATGTGCTTTTAATTAATTTCATGCAGGTTACGGGTCACACAGGAGGTTGATAGTGATTAGATTATAAATGTGAGAGTCAATTAAAGGTTACAGAACAATGTGATAGTGATCACAGTTATAGTATTGTGTGTTAATTTGGGCCACATTTGTGTTAAATCAGTACTATTTGAATTCATCCATCCATCCATCTTCTACCGCTTGTCCCTTTTGGGGTCAGGGGCGGGGGTGCTGGAGCCTATATCAGTTGCATTCATTTTCCTTAAACATATTTCTTCATCAAACTAGCCTGTGTTTTATAATAGTATTATTTGTGATTAACATTTCAACAAAATTAATCACATGACCCCAAGTAAGGAATATATTATTGCATGTCTGGTATGCAAAGAATTCCAAAATGTTTCAACAAAATACAACTGTTTATCATGGAAATGTTAAATTGTAGTAAGATCTTTTTATTTATATTCATAAAGACAAAAAAAAAAACCATACTTTTATTGGTTTCTGAATCTTGTTTAAGTGATTTTTACCATACATCTCAATTAAAACATGCTGTATGGTACTAGACATTTGATGATCAATAATAAGCACATTAAATGTGCTTTTAATTAATTTCATGCAGGTTACGGGTCACACAGGAGGTTGATAGTGATTAGATTATAAATGTGAGAGTCAATTAAAGGTTACAGAACAATGTGATAGTGATCACAGTTATAGTATTGTGTGTTAATCTGGGCCATATTTGTGTTAAATCAGTACTATTTGAATTCATCCATCCATCCATCTTCTACCGCTTGTCCCTTTTAGGGTCGGGGGCGGGGTGCTGGAGCCTATCTCAGTTGCATTCATTTTTCTAAAACACGTTTCTTTATCGAACTAGTCTGTGTTTTATGATAGTATTATTTGTGATTAACATTTCAACAAAATTAATCACATGACCCCAAATAAGGAAATGATTACTAAGTCTGGTATTCAAAGAATTCCAAAATGTTGCAACAAAAAACAGCTGTTTATTATTAAAATGTTTTATTGTTGAAAGATGCTTTTATCCGTATTCATAAGACTTAAAAAACATACTCTTATTGGTTTTTGAATCTTGTTGAAGTGATTTTTAACATCTCCAATTAAAGCATGCTGTATGATACTCGACATTTGATGACCAATAATGTGCACATTAAATTTACTCCACTCGAATAAAATCTTTCAAAGTGATTTGACAATAAAAAGCATATTTCTTCACGTAAAACAGTCAGATTGCTGCTGCGTGGGCGCGTCATTTCTTTTTGGTTGCACCATGTGGGATTTCCCAAGAAGACATTTGCACCTCCTTCTTCTTGCACGCCTTCACTTTGACTCCGAGCAAACACTCCCACACTTTCAAACAACGAGCACAGACAAGACACCGCCTGGTATGTCAGCAGCCATGTAAGTTTTTAGAACTGTCTTCTGTTTTTTTGCAACGATACTTTGGGAATATGTGTGAGGTCCTAAGCTAAATACTTGATTTTTTTTTACTTTGAGTACTTAAATTGTCTCGTGATTATAGCTATTTTTTGACAACATCTGAGAGTTATGTTTTCTATCAGAGATCATTTCAGCTTGTAAAAGGAGAAATTAACCCTTTGATCCTTAACCAGCGCCAAAAATGTTAAAACATAATAGGTGTCTTTGTATCCTACTTATTGATATAAAATGTATCTGCATCAAGATATCCCAAGAATGTTTACTTTTACTTATCATCTTTGAACTTTTTTTTCACAGTTGTGCGTCATCACTGAACTGTAAGAGGGGATTCAAATAACAAGCTGCGTTGAAAGCCACAAGATGCAAGAAACGATGGTAAAACTCCTGCTTCCTTTTTAATGTCTTTCTTCACTTCTTCTTACGCCTTGCCTTACGCACATTTGCTGACCGGGCAGCCGGAACTGATTTGCTGATAGCGACATCCCGGTGACGGACTTTATTAGCAATAGCATACACATAAGATGAGTTGTATCTTCATGTTTTTAACATAAAGATTCATCAAGACTAAAAAAAAAATAACATACTTTTATTGTCGGTTGTTAAAGCGGCCGTGCCAGCAACTTCAGGGTTCAAGGTTCGATCCCCTCTTCCGCCATCCTAGTCGCTGCTGTTGTGTCCTTGGGCAAGATACAGGATACTTTCGTCGTGATCCCCCTCCCAAAGCACCCATTCTCATTAATGGCTCTGCTGTTGAGATAGTCAGTGAATACAGGTATCTAGGCACAATTATAGACAATAAATTGACCTTTGATGCCAACACTGACCGTATTTATAAGAAGGCCAATCAGAAACTGTTTTACTTGAGGAAACTGAGGGGTTTTCAGGTTGATAGGACACTAATGAGGATATTCATCTTGTATCGAGTCTATTTTAACATATTCTATCACTTCCTGGTTTGGTAACCTCAGTGTGGCCAATAAAAACAGACTAGGTGGTATAATCAAGGTGTGCCAAAAGACCATAGACACTACCTTGAAACCCCTGAGCCAGATTTATCAGGTCAGAGTCATCCAGAAGACAAATCCATTCTGGTCAACCTTCAGCACCCTCTCTTCTTAGAGTTTAGAGTCTTGCCCTCAGGATGTAGGTACGCCCCTAGTAATAGAAAGGCCAAAAACAACCGATACATAAGATCCTTTGTTCCCTCAGCTGTTGTCTTTATAAATGAGCTCCTTAAACAAGCTTAGCTGCCATGTAGTCACTTTAGAGGGATGCGACGTGTGATTAGTTTTTATTGTGTTACAAATGTTTTTGGTTTTTAGCTTTATGATGGTTTGTTTGTCGTATGTATTTTATGTATTTGTACCTTGTTTTTACTGTTGTACCTCGTTTTTTTATTGTTGAACCTTGTTTTAATGACTACTGCTGCAAACCAAATTGCCCCTCGGGGACAATAAAGATGTTCTAAGTCTAAGATACTTTACCCACCTGCTCCCAGTGCCACCCACACTGGTTTAAATGTAACGTAGATAAGGGGTTTCACTATGTAAAGCACTTTGAGTCCCTAGAGAAAAGTGCTTTATAAATATAATTCACTTCACTATTGGTTTATATTAAAGTTAAGTTAAAGTACCAATGATTGTCACACACACTAGGTGTGGCAGAATTTGTCCTCTGCATTTAACCCATCCCCTTTACCACCCCCTGGGAGGTGAGGGGAGCAGTGGGCAGCAGCGGTGGCCACGCCTGGGAATCATTTTTGGTGATTTAACCCCCAATTCCAACCCGAGTGCAAAGCAGGGAGGTAATGGGTCCCATTTTTGTAGTCTTTGGTATGACTCGGGCGGGGTTTGAACTCACAACCTACCGATCTCAGGGCGGATATTCTAACCGCTAGGCCACTGAGTAGGTGAATGATTCTTGAATCCTATTTGGACTCCCCCTTTTGTTATCAGCTCTTCCCTTTGACCTTTATTGCAGATATAAACACACAGTATGTTAAATAGATTGGGTGGCTATTGAGTTGATATATTAAGAAACTCAAGGTTGGATAAATGTGTGTGGTTTAAGAGAGACAGACATACAGACAGGGAGGCAGACAGACAGACAGAAGAAAGAGAATAAAAGACAACAGCAATAACAATAGCAGTAACCGTGACATCGACATTAGGGGAAGAGACATCATGAAAAACAACTAAAATTTGGCTTAAAATGTGCAAAAGCGAACAATACTTCCTAATACTTGGCTTAAAATGAGACAGACAGAGAAAAAAAAAAGACAACAATAATAGGAAACAATGATCGAACACTGATTTTCAGTTTTGACATTGGAGGCTACAATGCTAACAAAAAACAACGACAACTATATTTGCAGAAACAGATAGAAAGAAAAGAGCAACAACTGGAAACCACAACAGCAACAACATTATCAGCTAATAATTGGTTCAAGAGGGGACAGACAGAGAAATAGGAGCAACAATTGGCTATGACAAAAGTAAACAGACACAACAAAATCTCAGACAACCATAGTAACCGCAACCCAGAGTGTAAGAAAAAAGATGTGACGAAAGACAAAAATAGCAACTTGGTTTAAAGATAGAGCAACAGTGTCGAGTACAGTGGTGTTTTTTAAAGGGCAGACAGAAACAGGAACAATAGCAATGGAAAAAAACAACAACATTAGCTAGTACACGGTACATGGTAACAAAGTAGTGTGTTGCTGTGTATTCTTTGCGTGTTTTGGGCTTTTTGTGTATAATATTCCTTCACAAGTGAAACAGTGGTGATGCGGCAAAATCGGAAGCTATGCTAAATGTTAATGACGACAAAAGGACCAAAGAAAAAGTTTAGAACCCAATTTTTTTTAACGTTGACTATTTTTGTATAACTTGTCTGTGTGCCGACCTCTCCCGTCCAAAGGAAAAACCCAGTAACTCAATTTGGGTCAAAACTGAGCTGATAATAATTTTGGAGTTCCTAGGTGATATGCTTTACATTAGTGTATGCGATATTGTAATTTGTTCCGTAAGTAAGCTGTTACGCGCATGGCAGGACCTAGCAACTACCACATAACCCCGTAGATACAACAGAAAAACCTAGTATCTCAAGGGACCAATCGGAGCTTCTTTGTCAGTCGCCTTATTGTCTTTAATGAGACATTTGCACAAATGGGGGCTGACGGTCAACCTGATTATGTGATATTATGGCACGAGGGGATATTTGGAAGATTGGCCCAGGACGTTGCAAGCACCTTCATTAAATGTATTGTTCTTGATTCTTCCCCTTGCATACTCTTTTGGGCAGATAACTGTCGAGGTCAAAATAAAAACTGGACGCTGTACACGGCTCTTGCCCAATGTTCAAACGCAGAATGGGGCCCACCCGAGATTGTGATAAAATAACTGGAGAAAGGGCACACGTTCATGAGAGCAGATTCAATCCATGGCTCAATCGGCAAGAAAATGAAAGCTCAAGAAAACATCTACGGTATATGTTTGATGACTTTGTAGATCTTTGTAAGACAGCATCAAGATAGATTGGTTTTCCTTTGTTTTCTCAAAATCAGCTAGAAGTGAGTTACTAGGTTTTGCCTTTGGACGGGAGACCTGATGATAACGATGCTAAAATAACACTAAAAAAGTTGTATTGTGGATCAAGTTATACTCCTGGAAGGAATTGACGTTTGACTGTGTATCTTGTTATCCGCAGACAGACATGTGGCTTTCAACAACCGAAGTCTCTCAAGGACTCACAACCTTTACAGCCGTGAATGACTCAAACTTCCTGGACTCCCCCTTTCGTTATCATCTCTTCCCCGTGGCCTACAGCATCATCTTCATTCTGGGCCTCTTCGCTAACATCTATGTACTGTTTGTGCTGCACTGCCTACGACAAGCCAAGGCCATGGGGGAGATCCGGATCTACATGACCAACTTGACCATCGCTGATTTACTCTTTGTGTGTGCCCTCCCATTCTGGATTGGGTATTACAGTCGCGAAGGCACTTGGGTCTACAGAGACTTCCTGTGTCGGCTGACCGGCTCGTTGTTCTTTATTAACACTTACTGCTCCATTCTGTTCCTGGGCGCTATCAGCGTCAACCGATACTGGGCGGTGACTCGGCCTCTGGATGCGGCGTCGTCGGACCACAGGTGCCGCGGGATCGCCGTGTGCGTTGTCATCTGGTTGTTGACTATCTCCATGGCTGTTCCATTCCTTGCAAGTCCAGGAACCAACCAGGATGGGAATGTCACCCGCTGTTTCGAGGGCTACCAGAACGTAGACGATTCATCCAAAAGAATCACGGCTGCTACTCATTTTGCAATCATCGGAATGTTTTTTGTTGTTTTTGTGCTCGTGGTGGTGTGCAACCTCCTTATTGCCCGAGCACTGGTTTCCCAAAGTGTTTCTCAGTCCGTATTCCATTCCTCAAAAGGTCTATCCAGGAAGTCCAACATTAAACTGTCATCTTCCAGAGGGTCCACAAGGGTGAAACAGAGGGCTGTGCAAATGCTAATGGCAGTTGTTGGCGTGTTTGTCCTGTGCTTCCTGCCTCATCACATAGTCCAAGGATTCTGGACTCTAGCCGCACTGCAGATCCAAGATGGATGGGGCCGTGTGGATTGGAACCCTAAGACAGTGCAGGCGCTCAACGACCTCCATCAGATCACTTTGCTTCTCATGGGCCTCAACTGCATTCTGGATCCAGTGGTGTATTGCTTCGCCACCAGGAAGTTCCGAAGGTTCATCATGGCTCACCTGAAGAAGCTGGCAAAAGGCGAGAGTTGCTCCCAAACAGTCACCTCACAGATCTCCTTGGACAGCAGGCAACAGAGCCACAAACTTGCGGACGAGCCTAATCAGCCTGAAGTGCAATAATTCAAACCGCCAAGCGATGGCGTCATGGTCATGGACACTGCCACTGAAGTGGAACGGGTTACAAAAAATTGTACCAATTTCCCAAAGCTTTAAAACTGTGTTTCTTTTTGGAGGTTTGACCAAATCAAATAAGTAAAGTAAGTTCTTTTGTAAAGAACGCTTTCGTAATGTGGGATCCTTAGACTGAATTCAACTTCCTGTGTGAGGCACTCATCACACACACAGAAAAGCAGAAGTTTTCCAAGCAGAAGTCTATGAGACAATCTGATGGAGGACTCGTTATCTGATGAGAATTAACAAAAAAGCACCACAAAAAAGTAGTAATATTGATTAAAAGTGTTTTTTTCTATTGAGCTCTGTTGACATGGCGGCAATTTTTTTTAGTGTGTGTCAATGGCATTTCTCATCATTTATATCCCCTATGAAAAATCTTTGAGTTATCATTAGAAAATCAATGTGCATCCGGTAGGTATTTCTCAGACAGACGTCCACCTTTTATGTTATAATCGTCATTGGAGGGCTCAGTGGTATGCATTTCCCCAATCATTCTTACAAAGGGTGTCAGATTACCATCAAAAGTAGCAACAATTTAATTGTACACAACTGAAAACGAGGCCACTTTAACGTTTAAACAGTCTGTACAAAATAAAGATGCATGCTAACACAGTCAAAAGGGATAACAGTAATGACAACAAGGCAAGCTGGGACACATGCTCAGACCTGCCTAATGTTCTGTGGAAGACTCCATTGTCCACGTCTGCTGACATGAAATTACAAATCTCCAGGACTTTAGAGTGCATGTAGAATACCGTAGTTTTTGCTAGAATACTGAAAGGATGATGAGGAGGTAGTTGATCAACAATGACTTTATTAAAAAAAACATCAATCAAACCCAAACTTCGGACACTCAGACTGTGTGAAAATACAATGCAGGAACCAACAAACATGTTTTTAAAAAATGCAGAATAGTAAGGGAGCAATTAATCCTGCTTTGCCTGAGATCTAAAGTGGGTTTTGAACTTTTTGTGCGATTGAGTTTGACACCCCTTCTCGCTATATATATATATATATATATATATATATATATATATATATATATATATATATATATATATATATATATATATATATATATATATATATATATATATATATATATATATATATATCTTGATTGGATTATCCAGAGGATAGTGCTCGATACCGTGGTAGAGCGCAATATGTAGGTGTGGGAAAAATCACAAGACTACTTCATCTCTACAGAACTGTTTGCTGAGGGGTTCCCTCAATCATCAGGTGATTTTCCTGATGATTGAGGGAACCCTTCATGAAACAGTATATATATATATATATATATATATATATATATATATATATATATATATATAATGAATGTATGTATGTATATATATATATATATATATAAATATATATATATATATATACATACATACACATATATATATATATATATATATATATATATATATATATATATACATACATACATACATACATATATATATTTATTTATTTATTTAAAGTCAAGTATGATTGTCTTCTTGGCACTCCGCTATAGTCGAAGACGACCCTGGTGGGAATGATCGGAGGACCTCACTAAACTATCCAATCTCGGCTCTTGTTTATTTTTTTAAGTGTTTTATTTAGACAGAAAAGGTTGCAAATGAGATTTGTTTATTTGTAGGAATCCCCTTTAGCAGTGCTCTTGCGAGCATGCACGCTACAGTATCAAACAAAAAATGGTTGGCCCAATAAAACAACAAATCGGTCTCGACAATGAAAATATTCATGTTAATATTAAATATTAATGTCAGCTGGTTCTCAGGAGGTTACAAGTATGGTGATGAATTTACCAACAGTAAGTACAATCATACCAGTAGTGTCATATTTTGGCCTGAAGATCAGGGCCCCAAATTGTTTGCGAGTCAGTTTTAGATTTTTTTAAAACGTCAAGAATTTGTTTTTCCCACCAGGATAAATTTGTAAGAAAAAATCTAAATGATTTAATAACATGTATTTTATAAGAAAAATAATCCCAATCCAACAGAAACATAGTCGTAATTTTATAAGAATAAAGTTCTGTTATTGTGAGGAGGAATAAAATGATTTTTCAAGAAAAACATTCAAATCTGATAAGAATAAAGATATAAAATGAGAAATATTAAAAAAACAAAAAACAAAACAGAGTACTCATAAGAATAAAGTGTGAAGTTTTACTGTAAAACCACAATGTTGAAGGAATAAATTTTTTTCGCACATGGCTTTTTTTATTTGTAATGTTACGTGAACATTTTTGAAATGTTACTGCGATATATATATATATATATATATATATACATATATATATATATATATATATATATATATATACATATATATATACCGTATTTTTCGGACTATAGGTCGCGTTTTTTTTTGTAGTTTGGGCCGGGGGTGAGACTTGGCCAAACTATAAAAAAAATAAATTAATTAAAAAAAAAAAAAAATCTTTTTTTGGTTTGGCTGGGTCTCACCCCCCAAGCCGGACTGTGGAGAAGACTGCGACTTATAGTCCCAAAAATACGGTATATATATATATATATATATATATATATATATATATATATATATATATATATATATATATATATATATATATATATATATATATATATATATATATATATAATATATATAAATATATATAGTAAAAAACTTGACCTGGCAATAATTAAAAAACATTTTAAATATACATATATATATGTATATGTCTTGATTGGATTATCCAGAGAATAGTGCTCGATACCGTGGTAGAGCGCAATATGTAGGTGTGGGAAAAAAAATCACAAGACTACTTCATCTCTACAGAACTGTTTCATGAGGGGTTCCCTCAATCATCAGGAGATTTTAATGGAAGCATTCACATACAATGGTTTATATAGGGCACAGAGTGGGTGGGTACAGGCAGGCGTAGGGTGTGGTGATTGGCTCATGTGTTACCTAGGAGGTGTTTCCGTCTGTGGCGGCATGTTGAAATGATTTCACTGCGCTTGTTGAGGGATGATAGATCTGGATGATATATAATAAACAGTTTCTCTTTTAAGCATAGGTTGCATCTTTTATTACCACTGTTGTAAGGTGTGCTGGATGCAAGAATTTGCCATGTTATTGAATATTCAACATTATTGTCTTTGAGGTTCCAAATGTGTTTGCTGAGTTCTGTAGAATTCTGCAAAGTCTGGTTTCTAAAGGAGGCGTTGTGATTATTCCATCTTGTTTTGAACGCTCCTTCGGTTAATCCTACGTACGTGTCGGATGTGTTAATGTCCTTGCGTATTAGAAGGATGCGGTGGAAAGCACACTTTTTCCTCCACCCTGAAACAAAAGGAACGCAAAAGGAAACTTACGGATTCAAATCTACCAAGAACCCACCCACAGTCAAGGAATTAAAGGACTTTGAGAACGACATGCTCAAAATGATACAATCAGTCAAATTTAAGCCAGCCCGCAACCCATTCCTCACCAAGCTGAAAAATGACACGGAGCGCATCAAGAAAGTAAGCAACCTCATCATAGCCGCCGATAAAACCACAAACTTCTACAGAATGGACATACCAGAACATAACTCTTTACTGGACAAAAGCATCACCAAATCATACAAAAAAGCGCAACCCAACACTTTACAGAACATCCACCTGGAAAACAAGCGGATCGCAACCGAACTGGACATTGAGGACAGGGTGGACGCCACAGCCAACAAAGAAGCCTTCATCACATTGAAGGACCACAAACCCAACTTCGCAAATAACCCAACATGCCGAATAATAAACCCAACTAAATCCGAAATAGGAAAAATCAGCAAAATAATCCTGGACAGAATCAACGCAAAAATCAAGGACAAAACACCACTCAACCAATGGAGGAATACAGCAGCAGTAATCAATTGGTTTAACAACATCCAAGACAAACAGCAACACAACTTTATCTCCTTCGACATCGAAGAATTTTACCCTTCCATCACGCAAGACCTACTGACCCAAGCACTAAACTTCGCCTCGGACTACGACTCAATCACAGGCAACGAAAGAAACATCATCATCCACGCAAAGAACTCCATACTCATCCACAACAGTACACCATGGCAAAAAAAGAACAATTCAACATTTGACGTTACTATGGGGAGTTTTGACGGAGCAGAAACGTGCGAACTCGTTGGGAGTTTCCTCCTCTCCCAGCTTGCTAGCCTCAACCTGAACCTTGGTATTTACCATGATGACGGACTGGCAGTGTGCCGCGCCTCGCCAAGGAGCAGCGAGAACACCAAGAAGCGCATATGCCAAATCTTCAAAGAAAACGGCCTACGGATTACGATTGAAGCCAACAAGCAAACCGTCAACTTCCTCTACGTCACTTTAAACCTGAGAAATAACAGCTACCAACCATTCACGAAACCCAACACAACACTCCAATACGTGTACCATGACAGCAACCACCCACCCACCACCACGAAAAGAATACCTACCGGAATTAATAAAAGGCTATCGATGCTGTCATCCAGCAAAGCTGAATTCGACCAAGCAACCCCTCCGTACCAGAAAGCACTTGATGAAAGCGGATACAAATTCACCCTCACCTATGAACCCACTCCAGGAAACCAACCAAAAAAGAGCAGAAAGCGAAACAACATCATCTGGTACAATCCGCCATTCAGCAAAGACGTCTCAACCAACATCGGCCGCAAGTTCCTCACTCTGATCGACAAACACTTCCCCAAAGGCAACACCCTAAGAAAAATATTCAACAAGAACAACATTAAATTGAGCTACAGCTGTATGAATAACATGCAACAAATCATTTCAAACCACAACAAAGCAATTGCAAAAGGACTGCCTACCCCCAGACTAAACGACTCTGAAACCAATAATGAATGTAACTGTCGCAAGAAACCTGATTGCCCTCTCAACGGAAGGTGCTTACAGACATCAGTCGTTTACCAAGGTAATACGCAAGGACATTAACACATCCGACACATACGTAGGATTAACCGAAGGAGCGTTCAAAACAAGATGGAATAATCACAACGCCTCCTTTAGAAACCAGACTTTGCAGAATTCTACAGAACTCAGCAAACACATTTGGAACCCCAAAGACAATAATGTTGAATATTCAATAACATGGCAAATTCTTGCATCCAGCACACCTTACAACAGTGGTAATAAAAGATGCAACCTATGCTTAAAAGAGAAACTGTTTATTATATATCATCCAGATCTATCATCCCTCAACAAGCGCAGTGAAATAATTTCAACATGCCGCCACAGACGGAAACACCTCCTAGGTAACACATGAGCCAATCACCACACCCTACGCCTGCCTGTACCCACCCACTCTGTGCTCTATATAAACCATTGTATGTGAATGCTTCCATTAAAATCTCCTGATGATTGAGGGAACCCCTCATGAAACAGTTCTGTAGAGATGAAGTAGTCTTGTGATTTTTTTCCCACACCTACATATATATATATATATATATATATATATATATATATACATATATATATATATATATACATATATATATATATATGTATATATATATATATATATACATATATATATATATATGTATATATATATATATATATATATATATATATATACATATACATATACATATATATATATATATATATATATATATATATATACATATATATATATATATATATATATATATATATATTTATATATATATATTTTTTTATTTTTATTCATTTTTTATTTTTTTTAAAGAAAAACATTTAAATTAAAAAATAAAGATTTAAATTCTCAGAAACAATTTTTGGTCGTAATTTTGGAACAAAGTGGTTATATTGTGCAAGACAAACATAAGTTGTAAATTGAAAATAACAGTTTTGTAATATTAAAAAGGAGAAAGAGTACTCATAAGAATAGAGTAGTGAAATTTACCATAAAGTCATAATGTTATGAGATTTTGCGAAAATGTGTTTATTTTAATTTTAATTTTCCTGAAGGAACTCTCCTAAAGGAATCAATAAAGTACTATCTATCCACCTAATAGCTTCTTCGCACATTTCTATTTTGTTGTATTACGTAAAAAAGTCCAAATGTTACGAGGATATAGTTATATTCCATCCATTTCTACTGCTTTTCGCTCTCTGGATTTAGTTTTATTCTTTTTAAGAATAAAATGTTCATATAATTGTAATTTTATAAGAATACATTTTTAATATTGTGAGGTGGGAAAAATATTTTTTAAGAAAACATTTTTTTAATTTCATAAGAATTAAGATTTAAATTTACAAGAAAAATTTTGTATTATTTCTTCAAAAAAAGTAAAAACAGCACTTGTAAAAATTAAGTTTGGAGTTTAACCGTAAAGTCGGAACGTTACAAAAATAAAGTTTCTTCATCAAAGGCTTTTAATAATAACAATAAAGTCAAAATACTGTGAAGGCACAAAAATATTTTTTAAAAATAACATCGAAATATTTTGAGAATAAAGGTGTAGTTTAACAACAACAATTGTGTAATATTTAAAAGCTTCACGGTGGCAGAGGGGTTAGTGCATCTGCCTCACAATACGAAGGTCCTGCAGTCCTGGGTTCAAATCCGGGCTCGGGATCTTTCTGTGTGGAGTTTGCAAGTTTGCATGTTCTCCAGGTACTCCGTCTTCCTCCCACCTCCAAAGACATGCACCTGGGGATAGGTTGATTGGCAACACTAAATTGACCCTAGTGTGTGAATGTGAGTGTGAATGTTGTCTGTCTATCTGTGTTGGCCCTGCGATGAGGTGGCGACTTGTCCAGGGTGTACCCCGCCTTCCGCCCGATTGTAGCTGAGATAGGCGCCAGCGCCCCCTGCGACCCCGTAAGGGAGAAAGCGGTAGAAAATGGATGGATGGATTTAAAAACAAAAAAAAGTAAGTAAGAATAAAGTTAAAGTTTCACCCCAAAGCCGCAAGGTTACAAATATATATATTTTTTCTTGTTGCCAAGTAAAATTAATGTCTTATTTTTGCACAGAATGTGTCAGTGTTATTTTAATACATGACAGGAGAACACCACATTCATCATGTGGGTCTTCAGTTAAAAAACATGTTGAAACCTTGCACTAAAAGCCTTTTCCTGTGCAGATTAAGCTCATGACAGAATTGAGTAAGTGTTGTCGCCCCTCATGCTTGCGGGCTCTAGATCGGTGTAGGCGAGGTTTGTGCTTGAGTAATTCACGTACACGTGGCCACCATTCTCGGCTTGTGGCAAAGCTCCCCTGTCATATGAAGGAATAGTTGGTTTTTTAAACGTTAACATCAACACCAGCCTCTTCCACCCACTTGGAAACTTACTTCAGCTCCTTTCCGTCTCTTGCAAAACCTTTAAAAGATGTAAAAAAAAAAAAAAAAAATGAGAAAGATGTTTGCACAAAAAAACACAAGAAGAGTGTTTACCTTTAATTGTTGTGTTAGAGGAGCTTTTCTTGTCACACCGTCTTTGCCAGAGCAGCCAAAATACAAGACAGATATTAACCATCAAGGCCAGCAGAGAGAGGGTGAAGGCACTTATTCCCATAGTCTTCATTTCTATTCAAAACAGAAAAAAAGAAATGTGCATCATCGAGCATGTGAATTAGTAGATGAGATATGGTCGATTCAGCCAACGCCACAAAAGTTGACAAGTATTTTGCAACAGCACAAATTCAGGTCATGACCAAATATTACAAAATAAGATGCTTATCAATTTGCTTTTGAATTGGAAAATGTAAAAGATTTACATGGCATGTTTATGTGAAAAATCTAAAAATGTCTCATTATGTAAGCTATTGTGTAGTTGTACATAAAATATTATTTTTGAATTTACTATTATTACTTTTGTTATCATTATTACTATGATCAATATTCAAGATTTATAACACTTATAATAATGTTTCTCACAGTATCGTAACTTTTTTTGAAGTATTACAGCAATATTTTGTTGGAAAAAAATAAAACTTAATAAACAATACTGTATTATGAGAAAAGAGCTTGTAACCCATCCATCCATCCATTTTCTGCCGCTTATTCCCGTTCACAAAAATAAACCCACACTTTTAGAAAAGTGAAGCCGTGATATTGCAAGAATGAAGTTGTAATATTGTGAGGAAATATAGCAACAAAAACAATGATATTAAATTACACAACGGAAGACATTTTATTAGAATAAATTGTTAATATTGAGAGAAAAGTAAGAGTAAAGTCTTAAGATTTTTTACTGAAGTGACAACATCAGAAAAAGTCATTATTTTATGAGAATACATTTATAATAGTTTTTTTACAAGACAAAAAAGTTTGTGTACATTTTAATTTCAAAATAATAAAATCACTATTTATTTGGATTAAGCTGTAATATTACTAAAATAAAGTTATAATATAGTGAGGTTGTATATTAGTTTTTCAACAACAACAACAACAAAAACATTTTACATACAACTATGCAATACAAAAAAACTAGTGTTTTACAATACAACAAGTAATACAATTACTAATTATTTTTTCTAGTATGTTTTAAATTACTATTACTATAATTATTATTAATAATATTGTTATCACTATCATTATTATAATCAATATTGTAAATGTATAACACTTCTAATAATGTTTCTCACAAATTTTTTGTTGTAATATTACGGCAAAATTTTTGCGGGATTTTCTTCTCGGAAAAAAATACAACTTAATAAATAATACTGTATTATGAGAAAAAAATTTCAGAAAAATAAATACACAGTTTTACAAAAATTAAGCCATAATATTGTGAGGAAATATAGCAACAAAAACAATTATATTAAATTACAAAACAGAATAAATGTTACTAGAATACATTGTTAATATTGCAGGAGTAAAGTCTTAAAAAAATATATTCTGAAGTGAGAATATCACAAAAACTCGTAATTTTATGAGAATACATTTATAATATTCTTTTGCGAGAAAAATAAATTTTGTGTACATTTTTATGTATATTTTAAATTACTTTTTCAACAACAACTGAATTTTACACACGAAAATGCAAAACACGAAAGTTTGTGTTTTACGGTTGTACAAGTAATAGAACTACAAATACATTTTTCTAGTATTTTATTCTTGGAAAAAATTACAAATGAAACTTTATTTTAGTAAAATCACATTGTTATTCTTCGAAGATTACTTGGTTAAATCAAAAAAATATATACATTTTTTTTTTTGTGATAAAATTGTATTGTCTTTACAATATTAACAATTTAGGACTAAATTATTATGTATCATCCATCCATCCATCCATTTTCTACTGCTTGTCCCTTTTGGGGTTGTGGGGGATGCCGGAGCCTATCTCAAACATTTTATTTTTATTACAAAAACAAAAGCATTTAACTAGAATAAAGCGGTGATATTCATGAGTAGGAAAATCTTAACATAATGAGGAAAACATTTTTTTTTACAAGTGTGTAATTTATAAATAAAAAAAGGAATATTGTGAGAAAAAACGTTTGTATAAACATTCATCTTAAAAAAGAATAGATTCACATTTTGAATCAAACCCTAGTATTAAAAGAATAAAGTTATAATATTTTGAGGATTTTTTTATGACAAAAAAAATTAACACACTGAAATGCAAAACACGAAAACAAGGGTTTTACGAGAATAATTTAGTTGTATGAAAAAAGCTACAAAAACAAATATTGTAATCTTTTAAAAACCAACCTGCAGCGTGAAAAGAGACAATATAGACGTTGTGAGTGGGGCTCCCACAGTCAGAGTGATGGTGACTGCTCGAGTGGCAGCGATACATCCCGCTATGCTCGGGCTCACTGAGGGTCAGAGTTTTTCCTGTGCCGACTTGGTGCCACAACCCGTTCTCTTTTCTGTGCCAGGACCAAGTCACGTTGGCCGACGTCGGACCGCTACAGTGCAGGCTGACCTTTTGACCCGCTGCCACCGGGTAGTCAGGTGTAGCTAACAGCGTCAGTGGACAGAGGGTTTCTGGTGAAAGGAAAAAATGTGGTTGGTTTGGCTGCATACGAGAAAACGAGTACAGAAAGGCTCCAAAACAATACATAGAACAGGGGTCACCAACCTTTTTGAAACCAAGAGCTACTTCTTGGGTACTGATTAATGCGAAGGGCTACCAGTTTGATACACACTTAAATCATTTGCCAGAAATAGCCAATTTGCTCAATTTACCTTTAACAAATAAATCTATATATATATATATATATATTAAAAGAGTATTTCTGTCTGTCATTCCATCGTACATTTTTTTTTTCCTTTTACGGAATGTTTTTTGTAGAGAATAAATGATGAAAAAAACACTTAATTGAACGGTTTAAAAGAGGAGAAAACACGAAAAAAAAAAGAACATTTATTCCGAAACATAGTTTATCTTCAATTTCGACTCTTTAAAATTCAAAATTCAACCGAAAAAAAGAAGAGAAAAACTAGCTAATTTGAATCTTTTTGAAAAAATTTCAAAAAAGAATTTATGGAACATTAGTAGTTTTTCCCGATTAACATTAATTTTAGAATTTTGATGACATGTTTTAAATAGGTTAAAATCCAATCTGCACTTTGTTAGACTATATAACAAATTGGACCAAGCTATATTTCTAACAAAGACAAATCATTATTTGTTCTAGATTTTTCAGAACAAACAATTTAAAAGAAATTCAAAAGACTTTGAAATAAGATTTAAATTTGTTTCGACAGATTTCCTAGATTTGCTAGAATAATTTTGAATTTTAGTCATAAGTTTGAAGAAATATTTCACAAATATTCTTCCTGGAAAAAACAGAAGCAAAAATGAAGAATTAAATTTAAATCCATTTAGAGGAAGGAATTCAAAAGGTAAACAGGTATATGTGTTTAAAAATCCTAAAATAATTTTTAAGGTAGCATTGTTTTCTTTAAAATTGTCTTTCTGAAAGTTATAAGAAGCAAAGTAAAAAAATAAATGAATTTATTTAAACAAGTGAAGACCAAGTCTTTAAAATATTTTCTTGGATTTTCAAATTCTATTTGAGTTTTGTCTCTCTTAGAATTAAAAATGTCGAGCTAAGTGAGACCAGCTTGCGAGTAAATAAATACAATTTAAAACATAGAGTCAGCTCACTGGTAAGTGCTGCTATTTGAGCTATTTTTAGAACAGGCCAGCGGGCGACTCATCTGGTCCTTATGGGCTACCTGGTGCCCGCGGGCACCGCGTTGGTGACCCCTGACATAGAACAATACATGATTGTACTAGTTGCAAGAATAAAGGCAACACTTTATGAGAACAAAGTTGTGTAATTAACAAAAGACCACATTTAGTAATATTATGCGTTAAAGGCCTACTGAAACCCACTACTACCGACCACGCAGTCTGATAGTTTATATATCAATGATGAAATATTAACATTGCAACACATGCCAATACGGCCTTTTTAGTTTACTAAATTGCAATTTTAAATTTCCCGCGGAGTTTCTTGTTGAAAACGTCGTGGAATGATGACGCGTACGTGTGACGTCACGGACTGTCAGGAAATATTAGCGCTGCACCAAACACGGCTAAAAGTCGTCTCTGTTCATGGCGTAATTACACAGTATTTTGGACATCTTTGTTGCTGAATGTTTTGCAATTTGTTTATTTAATAATGGAGACTATAAAGAAGAATGCTGTTGGTGGAAAGCGGTGTATTGCAGCTGTCTTTAGCACCGAGACACAGCCGGTGTTTCTTTGTTTGTTGTGAAGCTTTAACACAGAGCAGTCAAGCGTCATGTTTTTGGATGGGGGAATTGTGATATATATCTTACCGGAGAAATCATTGGATTATTGATCGTCCTGCAGCAGCTGTTTAAAAGGCAGCTGTGAACTTGGCTCCTCGGCTTCTCTCTGAGACACTTGGTGTTCACCGCAGCCATCCGACCTCGAGGTATGTCTTTACAATCTTGAAAGTCTCACTAAAACACTATAAAAACAATAATCAGATAAGGGATCTTCCAGAATTATCCTAGTAAATGTGTCTAATTACATCTGAAAGGCTCACACTGCCGCCGCCTGGAGCCGTCGCTTTTTTTTTTTCTTTCTAGTCCTTCATTATCAATATCCTAATTCACAAATCTTTCATCCTCGCTCAAATTAATGGGGAAGTTGTCGCTTCCTCGGTCCGAATTGCTCTAACTGCTGGTGGCTCCCATTAAAAACAATGTGAATATGTGAGGAGTCTTGCAACTCGTGACGTCACGCGCACACCGTCTGCTACTTCTGGTACAGGCAGGGCTTTTCTATTAGCAACCAAAAGTCACTAACTTTATCGTGGATGTTCTCTACTAAATCTTTTCAGCAAAAATATGGCAATATCGCGAAATGATCAAATATGACACATAGAATGGACCTGCTATCCCCGTTTAAATAAGAAAATCTAATTTCAGTAGGCCTTTAAAACGAGATTTGCTTAGAATGAAATCATAAAAATATATTTTTTTCTAGAAAATCATTGTAATCTTTCATGAATAAAGACCTAATTTTACAAGCAGTTTTTAGTAATATTGCAGGGAAAAAATCAACAATGTTTTTTAGAAAAAATCAGGAATCCTAAATAATAATCAGAATGTTCTGTTATTTTCTCTGTAAAAAAGTTGTCATAGTACAAGTTTTTATATTTTGAGAATATATAATTTATTAAAAACTAAAAACAATAATATCAGAGGACAGTTGCAAATATTACAAGAAAGAAACTGTTGTGCCTAAGTCCTAACTCATTATGAGAATAAAGTCTGTGTTTACAGAAAAATTGATAATGCTGCAAACATTAACTTGTGATCATATAAGAAAGGAGTTTCACGAAAAAAATTACAATGTAAGAAGAAAAAAGATTTAGCCCATTCTTTATATTACTAACCCCAAAACCAATGAAGTTTGCACGTTGTGT
This sequence comes from Nerophis ophidion, assembly GCF_033978795.1. Taxonomy (NCBI): domain Eukaryota; kingdom Metazoa; phylum Chordata; class Actinopteri; order Syngnathiformes; family Syngnathidae; genus Nerophis; species Nerophis ophidion. Next base: position 70,855,250 of record NC_084613.1, read on the forward strand.
AAATCGTAAATAAAAACTAAATATTTAAATCCTTTTCAACCTATATTCTATTGCATAGACTGCAAAGACAAGATACTTAACGTTCGAACTGGAAAACTTTGTTATTTTTTGCAAATATTAGCTTATTTGGAATTTTATACCTGCAACATGTCTCAAAAAAGCTGGCACAAGTGGCAAAATAGACTGATAAAGTTGAGGAATGCTCATCAAACACTTATTTGGAACATCCCTCAGGTGAACAGGCTAATTGGGAACAGGTGGGTGCCATGATTGGGTATAAAAGCAGCTTCCATGAAATGCTCAGTCATTCACAAACAAGGATGGGACGAGGGTCGCCACTTTGTCAACAAATGCCTGAAAAAAATTGTCGAAACAGTTTAAGAACATTTCTCAACGAGCTATTGCAAGGAATTTAGGGATTTCACCATCTACGGTCTGTAATCAAAAGGTTCAGAGAATCTGGAGAAATCACTGCACGAAAGTGATGATATTAAAGTCGTAATATTGGGAGAATAGAGACATATTTTATAAGAAAAGTCACAAACCTTAACATTTAAACAAATCTTAAAAAAAGGTATTTTTTATAAAAATAAATTAAGGATTTTTTCTAAATGTTTTATTTTCATTTGAGTCTTTGTCAAATCAAGCCGTCATTTTCTGATTTATGTTTTTTTTTTCCCCATTAAGAAATTAAAGATTTTGCAAAAATTAAGTCGAATATTAAGGAAAAATAAGCTGCAATTCTTCAAGATAATTATTGCTGTACATATGCAAATAATGTTGCAATAAAGTCATAACGTTGCAAAAATAAACTTGTGGGATTTCAATTTTCTTTTCAAAATCACAAACTTAGAAAAAAAATGCTTAGCGGAATATTTCAGCAAATGAAGTTGCAATTTTACAGTTTTACATAAAGTCGTAATATTAAGAGAACCAAGTCGTCCTTTTACGAGAAGTCCTGAACTTTGAAAAAAAGAAGTCATTTTTTTGCATTTTACTTTTGTCAAGTTGGTACATTTAAATAAAATGTTTTTATTTCAATCGCTTGGCAAATTAGATAAACAATAATGTAGGAAAGTTGTCGTATAAAACCATTGTAATTTTACAGTATCGATCAAGTTGAGCAAGTCAATGTCAAAATTCCCACAGAACTTTTTGACAGCAAATATTGATCATGATTGCAAGTCAAATAATATGAGTCAACCAGTACCCATTTTTGTAGTGATTTTGGTAGTTGAGCTTGCAAAAAAAGCCGAGAGGGCATTCTGGCCATGAGCACCTGAAACAAAAGAAAACACTTCCAGTTTATTATTCAACATATTTATCTTGCTGCATCATTATTGATATGTTTTTACCTGAGCTACTGCAAATGAGCACCAAGAGGCAGCCGATCATGTTGAGAAGCTTCAAGGATGACTCCAAAGTGAGGCAGAGCGCAGGTGAGAATGGAGGAAGTGAGAAAAGCCAAGTGGAAAAAGGGAACTTTTAAGTTCCCTCAGCTGGAGGGCAATAAAAGAAAAAAAAAAAAAGGTATAGAAGTAAGTCTTATCAGCAAACACACACGCTGTCCAACATCCGCTGCCCCCAAACGGTGGTCAGCTTCAGGCTCAGGCTATGAGATGGAGGGAAAGATTGACAACCAGCTGGAATCCGGAACATTCTCACTTCAGGCGAACTCGCAGAAAAGCCGAAATGTCAGGAGAAGTTCGATGTTTTTACCTCGAAAGTTGATAGAGTGGGAACTTTTTGACGTCAAAAGTACTTCATTGTTCATACGGAAGGAACTTCTGCACCAAATTATGGGTTTCAACCATTGGAACCAAGTTGTGGACATCATTTGAGAACATCCCTATTATTGGATATATTCATTAGATATTTTACATTAACATTACCAGCACATGTTCTGATAATAAATGTTTAATATATTCAGGAAAAATGTCAAGGTATATCGTTTACGTTGTACGATTCAGAATCGATTCTCATTTTTAAAAAAAGCGTTTTTTTAAATTTATTTTTAATAGTTTTTTTTTTTTTATCAATCCAACAAACCACTACACAGCAAAACCATAACAATGCAATCCAATTCCAAAACCAAACCTGACCCAGCAACACTCAGAACTGCAATAAACAGAGCAATTGAGAGGAGACACAAACACGACACAGAACAAACCAAAAATAATGAAACAAAAATTAATATCATCAACAACAGTATCAATATTAATTATAATTTCAGCATAGCAGTGATTAAAAATCCCCCACTGACATCATCAGACATTTATAAAAATAATAAAGAACAATAGTGTCCCAGTTGTCAGAGTTATTGGTTGTTGAACCATAAGGTGCAGAGACGAAGGCAGGCATAGCATATGAAAACATGATTTAATTAAAACTAAACAACAACAAACAAAAAGCACGCACGTGGGCGGAATAACAAACTAAGGGAACTAGCACTGGAAGCTAGAAAACAAAAATGAACTTTAGCATAGAAGCTAGTGGATAGCAAACAGAAAAACTGGAAATAACTAATGGCTAACAAGAACAGCTTACCGCTACGACGACCAGGACAAAATGTAGCACGACAGGTAATAGCTGAAAAAAATCACATCGACACGACAAGAGCAACATATGGCACTGACAGGTCCAAACGACAATACAATGATCCAGCAACTGACATAAGACAAAGCAGGTACAAATAGGAGCGGGCTGATTGGCAACTGGTGTGGCCAGATGCCAATCAGCCGCAGCTGAGGAGGAACACAGCACCCAGGGAACAAGACAGGAAGCTGACAAAATAAGAGCACTAGACAGGAACTAAAGACAGGAAATACTAAACACAGAGGAAACAGACAAATACAGAGGAAAAAACGAAAACATAGACAAACTGTCAGGGGAAAGCCTGTCAACAGTGGCTTACACTTGCATCGCATCTCATAAGCTTGACAACACACTGTGTCCAATATTTTCACAAAGATAATATAAGTCAGATTTTTGGTTCGTTTAATAGTTAAAACAAATTGACATTATTGCAATCAGTTGATAAAACATTGTCCTTTACAATTATAAAAGCTTTTTTTTTTTTCTAAATCTACTACTCTGCGAGCATGTCAGCAGACTTGGGTAGATCCTGCTGAAATCCTATGTATTGAATAAATACAGAATCGTTTGGAATCGGAAAAATATCATTTTTGAATCAAGAATCGAATCGAATTAAAAAAATCGATATATTATCGAATCGTGACCCCAAGAATCGATATTGAATCGAATCGTGGGACACCCAAAGATTCACAGCCCTAATATATATATATATATATATATATATATATATATATATATATATATATATATATATATAAATGCATACACACACACGCACACACGCACACACACACACACACACGCACAGAAACACACACACATACATATATATATATATACATATATATACACACACATATATATATATATATACATATATACACACACATATATATATATATACATATATATATACATATATATGTATATATATGTATATATACATATACATATATATACATATATATATATATACATATATATATGCATATATATATACATATATATATACATATCTATATATATATGTATATATATAGATAAGTATATATATATATATATATATATATATATATATATATATATATATATATATATATATATATCTGTATATATATATATACAAACACACACACATATATAAATATATATTCATATATATATATATATATATATATATATATATATATATATATATATATATATATATATATATATATATATATCTGTATATATATATATACAAACACACACACATATATAAATATATATTCATATATATATATATATATATATATATATATATACAAACATACACACATATATAAATATATATTCATATATACCCCCCCAAGACACTCGCAAGACATAATGTCATAATGTTTCATGGAAAATACTTTATTTTGACAGTAGGAAAAACAAATATGAATCTTACAAATAAAAATTTTATGAGGAAAAGAGTTGAATTAGTAAATCCTAGTAAATAAATTAGTAATATTAGGAGAAAAAAATACAGTTTATTGACAATTTTATAAACATTATCTGGTGAAAAAGAAATCCTAATCTTGCAGGAAGTCATGATATTGTCAGAAAAAGTGTCGGGGAAAAAAAGTTCTAATTTATAGACATCAAGGAATAACAAAGATGTCATTAATGGGAAGTACTAAAATGTTTTTTACAAAAGTTCGTAATATTACGTGAATTTTCTTCTTTTTTCCAAAAATAGACATTCAATTTTACAATAATTGGCGTTTGTCATTGTTTTATGATAATGAAGTTATGTATGTTACAAATATAAAGTGGAAAAATATGTTGATGTAATATTTAATATTACGCCAATAACGTTGTAATGCACTGAGATACCAACAATTCAAAATGTGTAGTAATTTATAAAAACACTATATTTTGAGACTCAAAAAATTATAAGAATACATTTGACATGTTATGAGAAAAATGCCAAAATGTTATGAAAATATTTTGTTCAAGAATAAAATGATCACCTATCAACAACAAATTCAGGGTTTTATGAGAATAAACGTATATTGTTACAAAAATCAAGTTAAAGAATATTTGAGTTCTATTTAATATTTAGAATGAAGTTGTAATACTGCGAGATCATCATCAGAACAAGTCATATTTTTTTAAAGAAAAAAGTTCTAAATTATAAAAACATTATTGAAAAGATTATGAGAATGCATTTTTCATAGAATGAGCACAATGCCAGCATTTTAGAAGAATAAACTTGTAAGAGAAGGATTATTTTTTTCAAGCATGAAATGTAAATCTTGCAACAATAAAGTCATCGTTTTATGAGAATAAAGTTATAATGTTTCAAAAATAAAGTTGTACAGTATTTGTACAAATATATTATAAAGTAAATAATTAAAGTAAATAATATCAATAAAATAAATATTATTATTTTATAAATAACATTTTATTAGAATAAAGATTAAGATAATACATTTGTGATATTACAGGAAACATTTCAAAATGTTTTGAAAACAAAAGAAAATACATTTTTTAGGACTAAAATTCAACTCTTACAAGTTTTATAGAAATTATTACAAAATAGTTGTAATTGAAGTTATATTAAATAGGACAAGAAAAGAGTTAGAATGTTGTGAGATTTTTCTTTGTCTGATTGTGGAAAAAAAGTTCTAATTTATCAAGACATGATAAAGAGATTATGAGATTGTTATATTATGGAGGTCGTTTTTTTCTCTCTCAAGTTTTCAAAAATAAAATAAAACAAAGTCATCCTCTTGTAAAAAAATAAAGTTGTAGTGTTACACAAATGAAGTTGAAATTGTCGAAAAGTAAAATTAAAAGTAATTTGACATTGGAATGTTTAATTTTTAAGTAAAGTTGTCCCTGCCATATTGCGCTTCCAAGTTTACAGCTTCACACTATCGCAATTTTTTTTTTGTTGGTCTGATTAAGCATTTTCAAGCAACAAAATGGCTAAATGAATGAAAATACAAATGCTACAGTGGGATTGGCGACTAGATGAGACCAAACCAATCATATATATATATATATTAGGGCTGCGAATCTTTGGGTGTCCCACGAATCGATTCAATATCGATTCTTGGGGTCACGATTCGATAATATATCAATTTTTTCGATTAGATTCGATTCTGGATTCAAAAACGATATTTTTCCGATTCAAAACGATTCTGTATTCATTCAATACATAGGATTTCAGCAGGATCTACCTCATGCTAGCAGAGTAGTAGATTTTTTTGAAAAAAGCTTTTATAATTGTAAAGGACAAGGTTTTATCAACTGATTGCAATAATGTAAATTTGTTTTAACTATTAAACGAACCAAAAATATGACTTATTTTATCTTTTTGAAAACATTGGACACAGTGTGTTGTCAAGCTTATGAGATGCGATGCAAGTGTAAGCCACTGTGACACTATTGTTCTTTTTTTAAATTTTTTATGAATGTCTAATGATAATGTCAATGAGGGATTTTTAATCACTGCTATGCTGAAATTATTACTAATATTGATACTGTTGTTGATAATATTCATTTTTATTTCACTACTTTTGGTTTGTTCTGTGTCGTGTTTGTGTCTCCTTTCATTTGCTCTGTTTATTGCAGTTCTGAGTGTTGCTGGGTCAGGTTTGGTTTTGGAATTGGATTACATTGTTATGGTATTGCTGTGTAGTGGTTTGTTGGATTGATTAAAAAATAAAAAAAAAATAAAAAAAATGAGAATCGATTCTGAATCGCACAACGTATTCGAATTGACTTTTTCCCACGCCTCTAATATAAATATATATATATATATATATATATATATATATACATATATATATATATATATACATATATATATATATATATACATATATATATATATATATATATATATATATATATATATATATATATATATATATATATATATATATATATATATATATATATATATATATATATATATATCAGTATCATTGCCACTGATTGGCTCAGCCTCAGAAAGCGTATAAAGGTGTCTAAAAGGTGTTGTTCCATTCGTAGAGAGCTCTCATAATGTTGAAATAAAATATTTAAAAGGATCATTAACATTTTTTTTATACTCTAGCTATGAAAATATTCGATTTATATTGAATAATTCCTATACCTTGCGGAAATGTCAAGATTGTCCCGCGGGATACATTGTGGTTGTCTACACTCACACATTTTGAGTTAATGAATAAATAATTGACGTCCACTTTACTTCAACCCCCTTTGGGATGAACAACAACAATTCCACATTTATTTCCTCCTTCAAATCAAAACAACACAAAATAGCTCATATACATAATAGCCCCTATGACCATATATGGCCACCCAGCGGTCAGACTTCCTCCTATTAATATTGACTTTAATTGAGAGTACAGCTGAATCTCCCACTGGGAAAAGGAAGATAAACAGCAGTTGTTATGCGTGTTGTGTATGACATGTGCAACCCATCTACTCATTATCATTCTTTATTATTCCATCATTTATTCATTATTTCTGCTCGCTTGTCATGCAGGGTGATTCTCACCTCATTTGCCTCAAGACGACGACATTGAAATAATGACATATATGACGCTCACACCAGTAATAATTGTGTCTATTTTTATGGAGCTCATGATACCGCCATTATGTGCAGGCTGCAGCCGTTAATCATATTAGTGTGACATAAATATATTGAAAAAAAACCACACATTTGCTATCACTTTTAACATAATTTGTACATATCGTATGTGCTGGTGTTGTTCTATTGTTGTTGTTGTTGTGTTTGCTGTTGTTGTTTTTCTCTCTCTGTCTAATCCCCCTCTTATCCCCACAATTTCCCCCCCCCCCCGTCTTCCTTTTTTTCTCTTTCTATCCCCTCCTGCTCAGGCCCAGCTGCACCAAATAATAACATAAATACATTTAATAAAGGCAAATACAAATAAGGCAACAAGAGAAGTATCCTACACTTCTCTTTTGTAAAGTAAATGTGTACATCAACTATATGATTTGCCTTAGAAGCTGGACAGGATAAAAAAAAAAAAGAAAAGAAAAAGAAAAAACATAAATATCATCTAATGAAAACAATTGGAATTAATTGATGTAGTTTGTAGTGCATGTAGCTCAATTACTAATGTAACCAGTATAAAAGTCATAATAAAAAATGATAAAAAGATAAATAAATAATACCCCAAAAATTCTAAATAATAAAAATTATATTATATAATAATTTAAATAAACGTATGATATTAAAAATGTTAAAAAAAATGTTTTGGCCTTCACTAAATTAACCAACACTGAAGTTAGACAGAATATAGATTTATCCACCAGAGGGCGCTCACTACCTTTCTTACAGCCTTTCGTTTAGTTCCATTCTGAGTATACTGGATTTTTTTAAAGCGCTGTTTTTTTTCTATTATTCTTTACCTGGAACTTAGACCATCACAACATATTAATATTTATTATTGCATTACTGTTACATGACCTCCCCATGCCATGACAGCATTGACAGCTCTATAAAGGCTCGCAGTTTATTGTTGTTTAACTCGTTTTAGTCAGATTTCTTTTTTTCCTGATGACGTCATGTCTTGCGTCTCTCTCTCTCTCTCTCTCTCTCTGTGTGTGTGTGTGTGTTAGTGCCATTACACCCCAAACCATGCATGAAATGATAAACCCTGTCATGATAAACCCTGTCGTGTTTAAGAGTTGTCATCCGCAACATAGCGTCTGAGCATACACACCAACCATCAAAAATAAATAAATGTTTTGTTTTTCAAAAGTAGGGATCAGGAGTTCCAGATGTTTTTTTTTTTTTTTTTTGTGCTTCCATAGACCAAACACAGTAATTTTAAGTGTATGTATTTAATCGGGAAAGGCAAAGGACATTATGGCGTTACGGTGACCCCAGGTTGCAGAGATAGTAGGCAAAATGCACATAAGAAAGCCCCTTAATTATGGACTAAGCCGGGGGTCAGCAACCTGCGGATCTAAAGCCGCATGCGACTTTTTAGTGCAGGGGTCACCAACACAGTGCCCGCGGGCACCAGGTAGCCCGTAAGGACCAGATGAGTCGCCCGCTGGCATGTTCTAAAAATAGCTCAAATAGCAGCACTTACCAGTGAGCTGCCTCTCTTTTTCAAATGTATTTATTTACTAGCAAGCTGGTCTCGCTTTTGCTCCACATTTTTAATTCTAAGAGGGACAAAACTCAAATAGAATTTTAAAATCCAAGAAAATATTTTAAAGACTTGGTCTTCACTTATTTAAATAAATTCATTTTTTTTTCTTTGCTTCTTATAACTTTCAGAAATACAATTTTAGAGAAAAATACCTTACAGAGATGTATGAAAATGGAAAAAGATGAATAAAAAAATAATAATAAAAAAAAGTTTTAATATATTTTCTTTAGGATAATAAACATGACACAAACCTTCCTAATTGTTAGAAATCCCACTGTTTATGTTATCCATGCTTCACTGATGAGAGTATTTGGCAAGCACCGTCTTGTCCTGCTAATTTCAGCGATCTTTAAACACATCGTAGTTTGTTTACATGTATAACTTTCTCCGCCGCCGCCACAGAAAGACGTGTTTTGTGTCACTCCTTCTATGTCTCATTTTGTCCACCAAATGTTTTATGCTGTACGCGTATGCACAAAGGTGAGCTTTTTTGATTTGCCGGAGTGCTAATCAGGAATATTTGGGCAGCGCATGACTGCAAGCTAATCGATGCTAACATGCTATTTATGCTAGCTGTATGTACATATTGCATCATTATGCCTCGTTTGTAGCTATATTTGAGCCATACTTACCAACCTTGAGATCTCCAAATTTGGGAGATGGGATGGTGGTGGTGGTGTTCGGGGGTGGAGGGGGGGGGGGGGGGGGGGGGGGACTGGGGGTAGCTGGGGGTGTATATATTTTACAGTATTTCTTCATGAACGGATTATATATATATATATATATATATATATATATGATTTGTGCTCATTTATTTTCCTTTACTATATATACAGTATATATATATATATATATATATATATATATATATATATATATATATATATAATCCGTTCATGAATGAGTGTATCCGTTCGGCCACCGTGTTCAATGGAGAAGTCTGATCTACAAAATTTGCAGGCAGCATACCACTTCCCCTTCGAGCTGTCCTGGATAAACTGAAATATTTTTTTCCAATCATTTTGGAACTTGCAAGCGTACTTCTTCTTCTTACTCGTCGTCGCCATGTCTCTTCTTCGTTCTTCCGCTTCGTCTCTGTTATGTTGTTGGACATTACTACTTGCCGTAGTTTTAAAGCGATGCATGATGGGAATCCGGATGTTGTGTGTCATTGTATTAATGTGCCAGCTGGAACAAACACATGCTGAGAAATAGCTCCATGCCTGCCTACATTATGGTTTATAGATAAACCTATGGATAACGGAGACATACATAATAGTCTCCTTTTCATGTGAGAGAGGACGCTAAAGGTAGTGCCTTTAAGGCACGCCCCCAATAATGTTGTCCGGGCGGAAATCAGGAGAAATTCGGGAGAATGGTTGCCCCGGGAGATTCGCACTGAATTTCGGGAGTCTCCCGGGATAATCGGGAGGGTTGGCAAGTATGATTTGAGCTCTTTTAATTTGCTTTACTTATGTCCTCCGTGTATTAAATTTATATTTGCATGTCTCATGACACATTATGTGTATGTAATATTGGCTGCATTTCTTATAGTTGTTTGTGTGGCATGTTATTCCAGACTACAGCAAGATTGTAATAAATCCATGAGAAGAAGACAGCCTGCCGTTTCCTTAAAGGGGAACATTATCACCAGACCTATGTAAGCGTCAATATATACCTTGATGTTGCAGAAAAAAGACCATATGTTTTTTTTAACCGATTTCCGAACTCTCAAAGGGTGAATTTGGCGTTTTAAACACCTTTCAATTGATAGCCTGTCGAGTGATGACCTTTCACCCGTGACGTCACAACATGAAGCAATCCGCCATTTTCTCAATCTTATTACACACACCAAGTCAAATCAGCTCTGTTATTTTACGTTTTTTTGACTGTTTTCCCGTACCTTGGAGACATCATGCCTCGTCGGTGTGTTGTCGGAGGGTGTAACAACACGAACAGATACGGATTCAAGTTGCACCAGTGGCCAAAAGATGCGAAAGTCCCTCGTTTGGTCTGCACACTGTACCGACGACAGCTATGCTACGACAGAGATGGCACAGAGATGGCAAGAATGTGTGGATATCCTGCGACACTCAAAGCAGATGCATTTCCAACGATAAAGTCAACGAAATCACAAAGGTGAGTTTTGTTGAAGTTATTGACTTACAGTACGTGGAGTGCTAATCAGACATATTTGGTCACGGCATGACTGCAAGCTAATCGATGCTAACATGCTATTTAGGCTAGCTGTATGTACATATTGCATCATTATGCCTCATTTGTAGCTATATTTGCATCCAGCCTTTCCCTCCACCCACATTTGAATGCCAAACAAACACATACCAATCGTTGGTTAGAAGGCGATCGCCAAATTCGTCCTCGCTTCCTCCTGTGCAGCTGTTTGTCGTAATAATGCTCAATAGCTTCAGTGTCTCCTTAAAATTTTGTTTTTGCTACCTGCTTCCATGCTCTAACCATCCGTTTCAATACATGCATAATCTGTTGAATCGCTTAATGCGCTGAAATCCGAGTCTGAATCCGAACTAATATCGCTATACCTTTCTGTACTATCCGCCATGTTTGTTTCTGTGTGGTCACGCTGTGACGTCACAGGATAATGGACGGGTGGATATAACGACGGTTAAAATCAGGCACTTTGAAGCCGTTTTTCCGGATATTGCGTGATGGGTAAAATTTTGAGAAAAACTTCCAAAAATAAAATAAGCCACTGGGAACTGATTTTTATTGGTTTCAACCCTTCAGAAATGGTGACAATGTTCCCCTTTGAACTTGGACACACACATCTATACATTTGGCCATTCTGAGCCAGTCATTTCCAGAAGTTTTCTCATCCTGTGAGAAGCTTCCATTTTACTAATGATTTCCAATGTTTCAAAAATGTGTAGAATACAAAATTAAAATACAACATTTCTGTCAACGAAGATTTGTGTCAGCCTTTGATAGTAGGCTAATATAGCTGATATAGACACTCAAATCATGTGTTGCCTTCATTATAACACTTATATAATACCTTGGACCATGCAACTTGATTTCAAGTGAATATACATGTTTCTCCTTTGTGTTTAACCAGATTGCGTATTCCATTCCAAAAGGCGTCGTCGTGCCTCTCATGCTCGCCCCTCCTTTCACGCCCGTCTGGCAATTATCAAATAACGCGAGTGTGGCAGAGGGGTGCAGTGGCGGTGCCGGCGTGACACAAGATTTTGCAACAGCATGCAACAAAAATGACACCAACAACAACGGCAACCAGAGCACGGGCAGCGCTCCATTCCAGACGGGCGCTTCTTGTGCCAGGCGGGAAATGGCAGAAGGCTCTGTGTCATTTTTCATTTTCAGCCGAAAAACCGACAGGATCATCGCTGCAAGTTTGCAATTTTTTTTTCAATTCACACTGTCCCTATTTAGATCCAAACTCTTGTGAGTATATAATGGTATATATATATAAGAAACACTTGACTTGGTGATTCTAGCAGTAAATATACTCCTCCCCTCTGACGGTGTTAGCTTTCACTGTTATGGTGATGACACCCAACTCTACATGCCCCTAAAGCTGACCAACCCGCCGGATTGTAGTCAGCTGGAGGCGTGTCTTAATGAAATAAAACAATGGATGTCCGCTAACTTTTTGCAACTCAACGCCAAAAAAACGGAAATGCTGATTATCGGCCCTCCTAGACACCGACCTCTATTTAATAATACAACTGTAACATTTGACAACCAAATAATTAAACAAGGCGACTCGGTAAAGAATCTGGGTATTATCTTCGACCCAACTCTCTCCTTTGAGTCACACATTAAAAGCGTTACTAAAACGGCCTTCTTTCATCTCCGTAATATCGCTAAAATTAGCTCCATTTTGTCCACTAACGACGCGGAGATCATTATCCATGCGTTTGTTACGTCTCGCCTCGATCACTGTAACGTATTATTTTCGGGTCTCCCCATGTCTAGCATTAAAAGATTACAGTTGGTACAAAATGCGGCTGCTAGACTTTTGACAAGAACAAGAAAGTTTGATCACATTACGCCTGTACTGGCTCACCTGCACTGGCTTCCTGTGCACTTAAGATGTAACTTCAAGGTTTTACTACTTATGTATAAAATACTACACGGTCTACCTCCATCCTATCTTGCCGATTGTATTGTACCATATGTCCCGGCAAGAAATCTGCGTTCAAAGGACTCCGGCTTATTAGTGATTCCTAAAGCCCAAAAAAAGTCTGCGGACTATAGAGCATTTTCCATTCGGGCTCCAGTACTCTGGAATGCCCTCCCGGTAACAGTTCAAGATGCTACCTCAGTAGAAGCATTTAAGTCTCACCTTAAAACTCATCTGTATACTCTAGCCTTTAAATAGACCTCCTTTGTAGACCAGTTGATCTGCCGCTTCTTTTCTTTTTCTCCTCTGTCCCCCCCTCCCTTGTGGAGGGGGTCCGGTCCGATGGCCATGGATGAAGTACTGGCTGTTCAGAGTTGGGACCCAGGATGGACCGCTCGTCGTGACCCAGGATGGACCGCTCACCTGTGTATCGGTTGGGGACATCTCTACGATGCTGATCCGACTCCGCTTGGGATGGTTTCCTGTGGACGGGACTCTTGCTGCTGTTTTGGATCCGCTTTGAACTGAACTCTCGCGGCTGTGTTGTAGCCACTATGGATTGAACTTTCACGGTATCATGTTAGACCCGCTCGACATCCATTGCTTTCGGTCCCCTAGAGGGGGGGGGGTTGCCCACATTTGAGGTCCTCTCCCAGGTTTCTCATAGTCATCATTGTCACTGGCGTCCCACTGGGTGTGAGTTTTCCTTGCCCTTATGTGGGTTCTTCCGAGGATGTCGTAGTCGTAGTGGTTTGTACAGTCCTTTGAGACATTTGTGATTTAAATAAACATTGATGGATTGATTGATTGATTGAACCACGCCACCAACCACGACCCCCACCTCCCGAAATCTGAGGTCTCAAGGTTGGCAAGTATGTTCACATTAGATACTATGATGCACTGAAGTCAATATTATTGTCCCCCTGTAGACTTCGAAACCAGTGGAGGTGCTAACCACATTTTGCGTGCATGTGCGTTCTGATCACTCATTGCAGGTAATATTTGTTGCACCATGTGCGTGTTCCGTGTCATATTTAAGTTTGTATTGTCCGCCATTTTGACATGAGAATAGCGTGGTCTGTCATATTCGCTAGTCACCACTAGAGGGTGCTAAAAGTCCATTTAATTATTTGTGTCATGTCTTGTATTGTATTTTGTATTTTTTCTATTTTCTATTTCATAAATATATAAAAAAGGATGATGTTGGCTAGAAACAAGTTAAAAATATGTTATAATACCAGTAAAGATCAAAGAAAGTTCAAAGCACTATACGATCACACGTAAAAAAAGCATACTGTTAAAAAACATTGTATTATGTTACATCTGTAATTGCATTTCACGTAACTGTGAAAATATGAAAATGTTATGTACTTGGGCAGACTTCCTGCACTCTGCTAAAGACATTGAAACCAACAGAGGTTACCAACCACATATTGTGTGTATGTGTGTTCTGATCACTCATTGCAGCTACCCGTAAAGAACCACATCATCCAAACCAGCCTGTGTGCGGGTTCTTGGCGGGCCGGGTACACAGCAGTTACATATATATGTATTTTTAAAGGCCTACTGAAACCCACTACTACCGACCACGCAGTCTGATAGTTTATATATCAATGATGAAATATTAACATTGCAACACATGCCAATACGGCCTTTTTAGTTTACTAAATTACAATTTAAAATTTCCCGCGGAGTTTCCTGTTGAAAACGTCGCGGAATGATGACGCGTGTTTGTGACGTTATTGGTTGGAGGGGACATATAAGCCCAGCACCACTTGCGGCTAAAAGTCGTCTCTTTTCATCGCGCAATTACACAGTATTTTGTACTTCTGTGTTGCTGAATCTTTTGCAATTTGTTCAATTAATAATGGAGAAGTCAAAGTAGAAAGATGGAGGTGGGAAGCTTTAGCCTTTAGCCACACAAACACACGGTGTTTCCTTGTTTAAAATTCCCAGAGGTGAAGCTTTACTATGGATCAGAGCGGTCAAGCGAACATGGATCCCGACCACTTGTCAACCAGCAGGATTCGGTGAGGAAATTGTGGTAAAAAGTCGCCTCTTACCGGAGATCAGCGGAGCTTCTGTCCTGTGCAGCGCGTGACTTCTCTCAGAGACTGGCGTCAACACACCCCTCCAATTAACAAAAACACAGTTGTATCTATTTAACTCACTAAAACACTAGCAACACTATAGAAAGATAAGAGATTTCCCAGATCTATCCTAGTAAATTTGTCTAAAAACATCTGCAACGCTCCCAATGCAAACGCCTTTTTTTTTAAACTTTATTTTTTTATTTTTTCTAGTCCTTCACTCTAAATTTCCTCATCCACACATCTTTCATCCTCGCTCAAATTAATGGGGAAATCGTCGCTTTCTCAATCAATCAATCAATCAATGTTTACTTATATAGCCCTAAATCACTAGTGTCTCAAAGGGCTGCACATAGCTCTTGCTGCTGGAGGCTCCCATTATAAACAATGTGAGGATGTCTCACACGGGTGACGTCATCGTCTGCTACTTCCGGTAAAGGCAAGGTTTTTTTTATTAGCCACCAAAAGTTGCGAACTTTATCGTGGATGTTCTCTACTAAATCCTTTCAGCAAAAATATGGCAATATTGCGAAATGATCAAGTATGACACACAGAATGGACCTACTATTGTCATGGTTATTTGGTGACGAACCCCCAATGCAGAGATGGAGGCAGGCATGGAATGTGAAAACATGATTTAATTAAATACTAAGACAAAAACAAAACCAAAAGGGTACAAACACAAAGCGTGCACGAGGCGGATAATCAAACAAAAGAAGCTAGCCTGGGAGCTAGAAAATAACAAACAGGAGCTTAGCGTGGAAGCCAGTGGGTAGCGAACAGGCAAACAGAAGTCGTACTTTTATAATGAAAAATAAAATGGAAGCAGGGAACAAATAACAGTAAGCTACAAACATCAACTGAATATAGCTTACCGCTATGCTGCAAAGACAAGGTATGACACGACAAGAGCGATAACACATCACAAGAGCGAATAGACGTGACATCGACAAGACAATACAATAATCCAGCAACTGACACAAGACAAAGCAGGTACAAATAGGAGCCGGCTGATTGGCAACAAGTGTGGCCAGATGCCAATCAGCCGCAGCTGAAGGGGGAACACAGCACTCAGAGAACAAGACAGGAAGCTGAGAAAATAAGAGCACTAGACAGGAACTAAGGGCAGGAAATACTAAACACACTGAGGAGGAACACAGCACTCAGGGAACAAGACAGGAAGCTGACAAAATAAGAGCACTAGACAGGAACTAAGGACAGGCAATACTAAACACACTGAGGAGGAACACAGCACTCAGGGAACAAGACAGGAAGCGGACAAATTAAGAGCACTTGACAGGAACTAAAAGACAGGAAATACTAAACACAGGAAACAGACAAATGCAGAGGAAAAAACTAAAACATAGACAAACTGTCAGGGGCAAGCCTGGGGCGGCATAGCTCGGTTGATAGAGTGGCCGTGCCAGCAACTTGAGGGTTGCAGGTTCGATTCCCGCTTCCGCCTTCCTAGTCACTGCCGTTGTGTCCTTGGGCAAGGCACTTTACCCACCTGTTCCCAGTGCCACCCACACTGGTTTAAATGTAACGTAGATATTGGGTTTCACTATGTAAAGCGCTTTGAGTCACTAGAGAAAAGCGCTATATAAATATAATTCACTTCACTAATTCACTTCACAGCTATCCCCGTTTAAATAAGAAAATCTCATTTCAGTAGGCCTTTAAACATCCATCCATCCGTTTTGTACCTCTCGTTAAACAATTGCCCCTTATTAACCCATCCGAACAGACACAACGGTTGTAAAAAACCGGTACCATTGAGTACCTGTGTCCATTCCCATGCATCGATACACAAATCAATGCCTTGATTAAAAAGAAAAAAAGAGGGAATATTTTATTAAAAGCTTGACAAGGTGTACCTAATGATTTGACCGGTGTGGTGTTTACCGCCACTCTTCGTGCCAGACTGGCCGGCATGGTCCCGCCGCTCCACTGTGCAGATGATGCGCTCAGTGCAGCCCCGTGTTGAACAGATGTCGCGGGGAAGCTGATACCGTCCCAGCGTTGAGCGGGGACAAATTACACACACACACACACACACACACACACACACACACACACACACACACACACACACACACACACACACACACACACACACACACACACACACACACACACACACACACACACACACACACAGACACACACGATGCAAATCTAACCTTCAGATTACAGATGGCCCCTATCAGAGTCGGCCGGCTGGATTTGCGAGAGGTAAATACTGACGGGGGGTAATCCAACATGGATGGAGGGAGGGGACGTGTACCGCAGGGCAGAACGGGCACCAGATGGTGGACGTGCGTATCTGCGTGCCTGCTCTCCTGTTAGAGGGAATGTTAAGCACGCTCTGACATTGGGATTATGTTTCATGTGTCACAGATGAACCCGCTTAGATCATCACTGGATAATAAACCCTCGACTTTCCCCCCGCAGTCCGTCCACCCTTTGCCGACGTAACCCCTCAATAGTAGTTAATGGAGTCCTTCCAGCGACCTTGAACGAGCGAAAACAACTTTTGACTTCCTGACCCCCATTTCTTTTATGGCAAGAAATATCAGACGGACCCGGAGGACGGGAAGGAAATCCGGGACAAAACGGCGCAGAGACAAGCGTGGCAAGGCCTCGTTTAATTCTTTGACCACAATTACTATCCCGTGCTCCATTTCCTCCCGCTTCCTGTCTCTCGCATCCTCTTTATCTCGGCCGTCATTTCATCTCCTCCGTCATTAGCAAACCGGCGCCTAATGAATTTCTTATCTGTCAGAATTCAGTGGCGGGTACGCACATTGTTTTTCATTTGACTGTTGTGCCCCAAAATGAAGGCACGTGCGGCAGAGATGCGAAACAAAGAAACAGTGCAAGCGTTTTGGCTTGAATATTAATGAGAAGAAAACTTGAAGACCCTTAAAGGCCTACTGAAATGAGATTTTCTTATTCAAACAGGGATAGCAGGTCCATTCTTTGTATCATACGTGATCATTTCGCGATATTGCCATATTTTTGCTGAAAGGATTTAGTGAAGAACATCGACGATAAAGTTCACAACTTTTGGTCGCTGATAAAAAAGCCTTGCTTTTACCGGAAGTCGCAGACGATGACGTCACCGGTGTGAGGGCTCCTCACATCCTCACATTGTTTATAACGGGAGCCTCCAGCATCAAGAGCTATTCGGACCGAGAAAACGACAATTTCCCCATTAAATTGAGCGAGGATGAAAGATTTGTGGATGAGGAAATTTAGAGTGAAGGATTAGAAGAAAAAAAAGGCGATTGCATTGTGGTGAAGAAGGAGCTGACCCGGAAGGCAAAGCTGTCAATTTACCGGTCAATCTACGTTCCCATCCTCACCTATGGTCATGAGCTTTGGGTCATGACCGAAAGGATAAGATCACGGGTACAAGCGGCCGAAATGAGTTTCCTCCGCCGGGTGGCGGGGCTCTCCCTTAGAGATAGGTTGAGAAGCTTTGCCATCCGGGAGGAACTCAAAGTAAAGCCGCTGCTCCTCCACATCGAGAGGAGCCAGATGAGGTGGCTCGGGCATCTGGTCAGGATGCCACCCGAACGCCTCCCTAGGGAGGTGTTTAGGGCACGTCCAACCGGTAGGAGGCGACGGGGAAGACCCAGGACACGTTGGGAAGACTAAATCTTCCGGTTGAACGCCTTGGGAACGCCTTGGGAACCCCCGGGAAGAGCTAGACGAAGTGGCTGGGGAGAGGGAAGTCTGGGCTTCCCTGCTTAGGCTGCTGCCCCCGTGACCCGACCTAGGATAATCGGAAGATGATGGATGGATGGATGCATTGGGAGCGATTCAGATGTTTTTAGATATTGATAGCGAAGGACTAGAAAAAAAATAAAAATTCATGGTAAAAGTCAAAGTATAGTATTTCCCATAGTTGTAGTGGGTATGAGGATTATCTCAGGGAGAGCATGTCCTAAATTCCAAACTGCTGTTTTGGTGCATGTTAAACAAAAATAATGCATTTTGTGACTTCAATAATAAATGTAGCAGTGCCATGTTGGCACTTTTTTCCATAATTTGAGCTGAAATTTTTCTCTTGTTTTGGAAAACCTTGTTACTTTGTTTAATGCATCCAGCAGGACACCACAACCAAATTAGGCATAATAATGTGTTGATTCCACGACCGTATATATCGGTATCGGTTGATATTGGAATCGGTAATTAAGAGTTGGACAATATCGGAATGTCGGATATCGGCAAAAAAGCCATTATCGGACATCTCAAGTTCAAGTCTGAGGGCCAGTATTAGTTTCTGGGTTGGGCTTTGAAGGCATGAGATTTATGTGTAATAGTGTGAAGTTGTTGCGCTATATTATGAACGAGACAGGGTGTTATGTTTTATTTTGAAGTATTGGTTTTATTTTGAAGAACCGGATGTCCGGTGCAGGAAGTGACTCTGCGGGTTTTTTTCAGATATTTACTTCTTCTTCTATCGGACTTTTGCTGATGAGGTAATAGTTCTTCATTGCTCTGTTTTTCTTGTGTAAATATTATTTCTAAACTTTCATAATACTTTAAAAGTTAAAACATTGATGTTGTAGGTATAAGTGATGTGTTGTTTTAAGTATTTTTTTTATGCACAAATTTGTTAAGTAAGGATTAGAGCGTCGAATGTTTGAAATGTTTGGTCATAATTACACATGGTATTTACACAGGTATCACTCCGCCAGAAAAGTAGAGACCTGTTTATGTGTTTCGTGTTTCCAAAACAGGTATGTGGATTTCTGTATTATTATTATTTTTGTGATAAAACGTTTTTGTTAATGTAATTTAAATTATTATTTTTGTATGAATGAATGTTGTTTACTTCCTCTTCTATCGGACTTTTGCTAATGAGGTATCACTCCGCCAGAAAAGTAGAGACCTGTTTATCCATTTGTACCGCTTATTCCCTTTTGGGGTCGCGGGGGGCGCTGGCGCCTATCTCAGCTACAATCGGGCGGAAGGCGGGGTACACCCTGGACAAGTCACGTTTCCAAAACAGGTGGCCAATAAATGATAAAATGATGGAATGGTGGAGTGTCTCTTACTTAAAAAACTACACAATGCAGAATAAGACTCACTACATATGACGTTGTTAATTGAAAATCTAGCACGGGGATGAAAAAGGCTGAAAGTTGGCCTGAAAGATGAAATGATGGCAGATGTTTCTAATGTGTTCCTGAGGTCCACACGCGGGAACCTCTTACAAGTGTTAATAGCAGTGTTAGCCAAGCCCCTAAGGCTTTCCGTTTGCAGTAGTTAGTGCCTTAGTGACCCACGATGGCCCCCTTCTAACACAGCAGCGTGTCTCTGAAGTAGCGCACGCTCCATTCAAAGTGTCACCTCGCTAAATGCAGCCGCACAAACTGTAAGTGCTAAACATATTTTTCTGACACCTTTTTCCATGCGGGGGGCTGCGATGTGAGGAGGAGAGGGGTGAGGAAAAGTGAAAAGGGAGATCGGATGGATAGAAGGGTTAATGGCAGCTGTGTCACACTGAGAGCATTAGCGTAATGTGGCGTTAAAACAAGGACTCGGATGAGCAAGTCTATTTGAATTTGCAATGTGGCGTCGCACTGTCGGCGCTCTGGGATTTTCTAAATAGTAATATGGCGTTGTGCGACTATGGCGTGTTGTCGCAGCAGCCGGTTTGTGTTGTTAATATTCTGGCGCTGCAAACATTTACTATATATATATATCCATCCATCCATCCATTTCCTACCGCTTATTCCCTCTTGGAGTCGCGGGGGGCGCTGGCGCCTATCTCAGCTACAATCGGGCGGAAGGCGGGGTACACCCTGGACAAGTCGCCAACTCATCGTAGAGCCAACACAGATAGACAGACAACATTCACACTCACATTCACACACTAGGGCCAATTTAGTGTTGCCAATCAACCTATCCCCAGGTGCATGTCTTTGGAAGTGGGAGGAAGCCGGAGTACCCGGAGGGAACCCACGCATTCACGGGGAGAACATGCAAACTCCACACAGAAAGATCCCGAGCCTGGATTTGAACCCAGGACTGCAGGAACTTTGTATTGTGAGGCAGACGCACTAACCCCTCTGCCACCGTGAAGCCCTATATATATATATATATATATATATATATATATATATATATATATATATATATATATATATATATATATATATATATATATATATCATCATCATCATCATCATCATCATCATCATCGGCGATCACTCGAGACGGGTAAGATTGTCCTCCTGTCGGTGGGTCTGGTCATCTGTGGGTCCTCAGGTGGCTGTAGCGGCCGATCCTGGATCCGCAGACTTTATCGCAGTGGGGGCATGCGTGGGTGGTTAACTGGGTAGTGGTTGTGGTGTGAGGAGCTGTGTTGGTGGTGGATCTCTCCTTTCTCTGTTGCCTCTTGGTTTCTGCGGCACGGTGGAGGTCCTTCTCTAGGTGAGTTGTGCCTTCATGGACCATCTTGCTCCACATGTTCCTCTGGTGGGCTACCTCCTCTCAGTTGCTGAGGCTGAAGTGACACTTTCTCAGGTGGATTTTGATGTTATCCTAGTACCTCTTCTTTTGCCCTCCTTGGGTACGTTTTCCTTCCTTTAGCTGGCCATACAGCATTTGCTTTGGAAGGCGGTTGTCAGGCATGCGTCATACAGGCAGCACAGTGGAAGAAGGGTTACCTCACAATACGAAGGTCCTGAGTAGTCCTGGGTTCAATCCCGGGCTCGGGATCTTTCTGTGTGGAGTTTGCATGTTCTCCCCGTGACTGCGTGGGTTCCCTCCGGGTACTCCGGCTTCCTCCCACCTCCAAAGACATGCACCTGGGGATAGGTTGATTGGCAACACTAAATTGGCCCTAGTGTGTGAATGTGAGTGTGAATGTTGTCTGTCTATCTGTGTTGGCCCTGCGATGAGGTGGCGACTTGTCCAGGGTGTACGCCACCTTCTGCCCGAATGCAGTTGAGATAGGCACCAGCGCCCCCCCATGACCCCAAAGGGAATAAGTGGTAGAAATGGATGGATGGATACAGTCGCGATCAAAAGTTTACGTACTCTTGTAAAGAACATAATGTCATAGCTGCCTTGAGTTTCCAATGTATTCTACAACTCTTATTTGTTTGTGATAGAGAGATGGGAGCACATACTTGTTGGTCACAAAAAACATTCAGGAAGTTTGGTTCTTTTATGAATTTATTATGGGTCTACTGAAAATGTGACCAAATCTGCTGGGTCAAAAGTATACAGACAGCAATGTTACTATTTGGTTACATGTCCCTTGGCAAGTTTCACTGCAATAAGGCACTTTTGGGAGCCATCCACAAGCTTCTGGCAAGATTCTGGTTGAATTTTGGACCACTCATCTTGACAAAATTGGTGCAGTTCAGCTGAATGTGTTGGTTTTCTGACATGGACTTATTTCCTCAGCTATGTCAACATGTTTAAGTCAGGACTTTGGAAAGACCATTCTAAAACCTTAATTCTAGCCTGATTTAGCCATTCCTTTACCACTTTTGATATGTGTTTGGAGTCATTGTCCTGTTGGAAGACCCAACTGCGCTCAAGACCCAACCTCTGGGCTAATGATTTTAGGTTGTCCTGAAGAACGGTGAGGCCTTTAATCCCAGGAACACCATGCCAACCGTCAAGCATGGTGGTGGTAGTATTATGCTCTGGGCCTGTTTTGCTGCCAATGAAACTGGTGCTTTAAAGAGAGTAAATGTGACAATAAAAAAGGAGGATTACCTCCAAATTCTTTAGGACAACCTAAAATCATCAGCCCGAAAGTTGAGTCTTGGGCGCCTGCGGCCTTCCTCACACGCCGTCTTGCCCGCTTTCCTCTTCTCCTGCCTATTCCTCCCTTCCGGTCTTTTATCTTGCTCTGTCGCCACCGGACAAAAGGTGTGTTGATTACAGGGTGACTGGTTGCACTGCAAAAATGGGACCCATTACCTCCCTGCTTGGCACTCAGCATCAAGGGTTGGAATTGGGGGTTAAATCACCACAAATTATTCCCGGGCGCGGCACCGCCGCAGCCCACTGCTCCCCTCACCTCCCAGGGGGTGAACAAGGGGATGGGTCAAATGCAGAGGACAAATTTCGCCACACCCATTGTGTCAGTGTTCAAAAACAACAAAAACAAATACAAAAATTAGGGGTATTTTACTGGAATTAAGCAAAATTATATGCCAACAGAACAAGACAATTTGGCTTTCAATACTTTCCTAAAGGGGAACATTATCACCAAACCTATGCAAGCGTCAATATATACCTTGATGTTGCAGAAAAAGGGTGTGCCCCGCCTCGCTGTCGGACTGCCGGCTCTGCCTCTCCACACCCTGTTTTGATTGATTGATTGATTGATTGATTGATTGAAACTTTATTAGTAGATTGCACAGTTTAGTACATATTCCGTACAATTGACCACTAAATGGTAAAACCCGAATAACTTTTTCAACTTCTTTAAGTCGGGGTCCACGTTAATCAATTCATGGTAGCCTTAAAGGCACATTTAGACCAATGTTCTACGATTGAAAAACTAGTGTGCCTTACTTTGGGCCTTGAAGTGCACCAGCTAACAAACAAAACACCTGGCAGTTTATCATGCAAGACACTTCACTGTCCTGTTATGCATCTTCAGCTCAAAGGGCCATTGTGCACAAAGTGTCCACACAAGCCTCATTACACACCTCAGCTCGTCCAATTACTCCTCGCCAAAAAAGCTTCCAGTGTGTCCTTTGCCACCATGACGCCGGCCAAAAGGCCACCTGTCCTGGGCAGAGCTAAAGTGGGCCGGGGCTGCAGAAAGACACCTCAGCGGGTACACCACAGCGACTTCTCCCCAACACATATGGCCTTGTTTTTTTCCCCCCTCCGTCTTTGGACGCATCGAAATGCGGCGAACAGACCAGAAGATGAAAAAAAAACGAAAAATATACACTCACGAGACAAAAGCCAAAGACGCGCCGGGTGGCGGGAAAAAAATGAGTAATAGAGGGAGATGGGGAGAAAGGGGGTTGAGAGAGTGTGAAATGAGGGAAGAGAGTTTAATTTGTTTTTTCGGCAGTGTCGCGCCGTCACAGAAATGTGTTTACCAGCCCCTGCTTGGCCATTAGTGACACTCGGCTGCCCCTGTAGGAGAAAGCAAATAGGTTCATAACTGCCTCATGTATCCTCCAAATGTTCCCAGAGCTTTGTGCCTGCTGGACTGTGTCCCTCCGTATGTCCCCTCGCCAACCTTCCTCACTCTCTTCTTCAGGGGACGGCGTGGCGCAGTTGGGAGAGTGGCTGTGCCCGCAACCTGAGGGATCCTGGTTCAATCCCCACCTTCTACCATCTTAGTCACGTCCATTGTGTCCTTGAGCAAGACACTTCACCCTTTCTCCTGACGGGTGCTGGTTAGCGCCTTGCATGGCAGCTCCCGCCATCAGTGTGTGAATGGGTGAACGTGGATATAGTGTCAAAGTCCCGAAAAAAAAAAGGCAGAAAAGCGCTATACAGGTATGACACATTTACATTCTTCACCCTGCCTTTTGACTCTTTTGTTTTCATCCTGCATTGTGTCACTTTTTGTCCTTGGGGTATTTGGGTTTGGGTTTATATCATGTAAGAATAGGTTTTGTCAAACCATCTTTTCTTCTGTTTATTGTTTGTACTATCTTCTGTGTGTTCCCTTCTGAACAAAACACAGTTGTATCTGTAATGGTCCTGAGTGGTAAAAATATTAAAATTTAATAAAATTGTTGCTTAAAATCAATATAAATATTAAGAACCCAATGTAGCTTCACGGTGGAAGAGGGGTTAGTGCGTCTGCCTCACAATACGAAGGTCCTGCAGTCCTGGGTTCAATCCCAGGCTCGGGATCTTTCTGTGTGGAGTTCGCATGTTCTCCCCATGAATGCATGGGTTCCCTCCGGGTACTCCGGCTTCCTCCCACTTCCAAAAACATGCACCTGGGGATAGGTTGATTGGCAACACTAAATTGGCCCTAGTGTGTGAATGTGAGTGTAAATGTTGTCTGTCTATCTGTGTTGGCCCTGCGATGAGGTAGCGACTTGTCCAGGATGTACCCCACCTTCCGCCCGATTGTAGCTGAGATAGGCGCCAGCGGCCCCCGCGACCCCACAAGGGAATAAGCGGTAGAAAATGGATGGAAGAACCCAATGTAGTGAGAGCAGCTGTCCAAAATAAGGAAAGATGAATATACTGGTTCACAATTTATTAAAATACAATTAAAACCAGTCACGTTGTCGACACTAAAATACTAAAATGTGATGGGCGAGGGTACAGTCACGACAGGCGCCCACTTCCACGGCGTCCTCCTGCACACAAAATTTAAAAGGGAAGCAGGCCACGGGGATAAAATCAACTAAAACCACGGAGAAGCTATCCGAGCTGAGGTCACACTTACACGCAAGGCAGGGTTTCCCCTCCCTTTGCTGTAGTTCCGCGTCAACGTATTGGGTACGCACACTCTCCTCGCCAGTCTCCGGTCACTCGCGGGATCTATGTGGCCGTACCCATCCCGCTCCGGCTCCTGGTCGCTCCGGGGGTCGCCGCAGGTCCTTGGGTCCAAATCGCCCCCTGTCCACAGAACCACACAGCCAGCGTACGACGCACGAGCCCGCATGTCCACAGCCAAAGGCAGTTGGGTGTCCCCACAGATCCACAACGCACGGCACTTACTTGGGCGGCAGAGTTTCCTCTGACCCTGCCTGTTGTGGACGTCTTGGGGTTCGTTCCGGTAGCCTGTGAGGTCTACTGTGTAGTCCGGGGGTTCCTTCCCAGCCTGTGTGCGTCTACCCGGTCACTTTCGGCAAAGCCTGCAGATTCTTCCCCGTTTTGGCCAGAACTTGCCGAATCCTGCCGTCCCCTCTCCTCCTGGCAAAAGCCTGCTGTTTTCCTCTGTCGACCCTGCTCAAACCTGTCTCGACCCTCTTCTTCCTCCGGTCGCTCTTTTTAAATGTGCAGTCCTAATGCTCCACAGGTGTGTCCAATTTCCCGTGCTGTTGGATTGGGCACTGTGGTTGTTAGGGGCAACCAGCTAAAAGGGGCAATGTCTTAAAATGCCAGCAAAGTCCACAAGGAGTAAAAACATGCAATTACTAGACAATCAAACTCTAAAATATAAAAACGTGCAATTAAAAATATAATCACATTCTAAAATGTAAAAAACATGCAATGTAAAATCCACAGCAATAAAACACTATAAAACTTGCATAGCAATGAAACATATAGAATCCCCTACTTGTGTCCCATCACATATCCATCATATTTTCTACTGCTTGTCCCTTTTTGGGGTCGCGGGGGTGCTGGAGCCTATCTCAGCTGCATTCGGGCAAAAGGCAGGGTACTTTCCGGACAAGTCGCCACCTCATCGCAGGGCCAACACAGATAGACAGACAACATTCACACTCACATTCACACACTAGGGCCAATTTAGTGTTGCCAATCAACTTATCACCAGGTGCATGTTTTTGGAGGTGGGAGGAAGCCGGAGTACCCGGAGGGAACCCACGCAGTCACGGGGAGGACGAACAGGTTATTATGTGGCACATTTAAAAATCATTAAACCCGCATCAGCGATTAAAACATAACTTATGTGGTACTGTCAAAATTAAAATGGCCAAAAACATATTAAACATGAAAAAATTAAGAAATAAAATATCTGAACTCACAATTTGTAGAACCCACTCGAGCTTCCGGGGTTGGCCGATAAAGTCTCACAAAATGTAGTTTCTCTTTAAATATCCTTCTTGAAAATGGCCTTGCAAATTTATGAGTTGTCTTGTCTAATCATAAAAGATGCGTACAAGGTGTGTTGGCTGAGTTCTTAAAGTTTACTCCACAGCGTGCTCATCAAAAAAGCCCGCTTCCGACATGTCTGAACGGGGCTACTGTGCATGCTGTCCAGTACTGTGGCATGCTGGGTAATTGAGTTCTAGCGTTACCTAGCTCATAAGATCACAATATATATCTGCCTTAGGCCAGCTAGAAGGCCTTACTGACAACAACTTGTGATCTGATTGGTTATCGCAACTGTCCGTCAAATGTTTGTGTCCGTTCACATACAGGGCACAGACGCCCGCATTGTTGATTCTGAAGGCCTTCGGCAGATTTGGTACAGCATGGCAACATAAGCGAGCTGAATTCTGCTTGGATAAAAACGATAACCTCAAAACAACAGCATTGGAAGGAGCATAATATGACATGAATATGAATACTGCTGTGCTACTTCTCTGCTGTGTTGGATCAACTTTGGACTGGACACTCACGGTTGTGTTGGATCCACTATGGATTGAACTTTCACAGTATCATGTTAGACCCGCTCAACATCCATTGCTTTCGGTTCCCCTCTCCAAGGTTTCTCATAGTCATCATTGTCACTGACGTCCCACTGGGTGTGAGTTTTCCTTGCCCTTATGTGGGCTCTACCAAAGATGTTGTTGTGGTTTGTGCAGCCCTTTGAGACACTAGTGATTTAGGGCTATATAAATAATCATTGATTGATTGAATACTTTTGGATATTTAATTATGATCATGATTTCTGGTTATGTTAGGCCAGCAGAGAAGGCCTTGCCAACAGTAACCAACGGAGACATGTCTGAGCAAACTAGGATTTGGTCGTAGACCAAGACCGTCCATCAGTTCTTTGAAGTTGCTGCCATGTGAGGACAATTCACAGCTTTGTATTTTTTTTTTTTACCATTGGACTCTTGTTGATGCCGTATCAGTGTCATCCTTATGAAAGATCTGTATGAAGTCCCACTTGTTTCCTTTCTCACCACATAGGTTGGTGAGAAAACGTGTGCCTTAGAGGCAAATATACATCACTTCCAGCCTTTTTAATGGCTCATTCAGCTGAATTACAGTGAGGAAAGCCCCGTCCATTTAATGACACAGCCAGTCACCTTCTTGGTACTTCTGCCTTCATGGCCTCTTTTGTCTTTCAGGATGGCTGCGTTTGTCTCCTTCTGCCTGGGAAATGTCTTGCTGCTTTACACTGTAGCCTGCTGCTTCCCAAAATAGAGGGGTGGGTGTCGTGATATGTCTGAGGGGGTGTATTCGCGTATATTGTGACACATACCGGGGGATAAATGAATAAAGGCGTGAATTTGTGGATTGGAGGTTTATTGATGTAGATTTTGGTGTGAGGAGTTCTTTGAGGTAATGCATAGGTGGGTCAAGAGGGAGATTTTGTATTCCATGTGGTGGAGGATGGGGAGTCAGAGGAGTGTACGAATAATAGGGGCAATGTGTTCATGTTTGCGGACCCTCATCAGCTTCCTGACAGCAGTTTGTGAGTTTTTGAAAGCTCCTGTGAGGGATTCTGATGAGAAGTGCATTGCAGTAATCGAGCCTGGCGGAGACAACAGCGTGGACCAGTGGTCTCCAAACTACGGCGTCTAAAATCCGGCCCACAAGAAGTCTCAAGTTTTTTAAAAAATTGGTCCGACTGCTTCCATGTTAGTTACCGCTCTTTGCTTATAATGTCTATTTTCTGCAGTATCTACTCTATATTTTATGCTGCCTTTTTTTTGGCTGCAGCTCTATTGTAATATTATACATCAGGGGAGTCCAACTCATTTTAGCTCAAGGGCCGCATGGATGGAAATCCGTGCACACGGATTATTAAAATCATGGCATCGAAAACAAAAAAAATAAAGACAACTTCAGATTGTTTTCTTTCTCGTATTTTGGCCAAAAAGAGAACAAACACATTTGTTCAAAATATTGCAATAAAAGTATAGAAAACCATACCCGGTAGCGGTAAAGTTTAGATCAGTGGTCCCCAAACTACGGCCCAGGGGGCCGAATACGGCCGGCTAGCATTCAAATTCCAGCCCATGGGAAGTTTTTGTTTTATCACCATGCTTTCTGTAACCAACTGGACCAAACTCACCCGCATTACAAACATAGCAGCTGAAATCATCGGCCTACCCACACCCAACATTTCAGATTTAAACCACAGGTCCATCATTCGACTGACAAACACGATAGTCCAGGATATCAGTCACCCACTACCCCAATACATAATCCCACTACCATCAGGGCGCAGGTACAGAACCATCAAATTCCGTAGGGCCTGCCTCAGGAAAAGCCTTATTCCTGCAGCTATAGCCGCCCTTAACAGCAGGCCCGGCCGACCCGTCTGACAAAGCCTGTAAATGTGTTGGTCATGTATGATGTCTTTTTGTTATTTTTTGTTTTGTGATGTGTAATGTCTATTGTTTAAATGTACGGCAGTGAAAAGGAATTTCCCCAAAGGGGGACAATAAATCTAAATCTAATCTAAATATACATCATCATCATTGGCGGTCACTCGAACGAGTATGATGATCTACTAGTATGGGTGTATCCCTTTATGGAGGATGCCTGTACGTGATTTAGTTTAACGTGGGGAGACTGGTGCACAGACCCCACGATCCTTGACAGAATCGGGTCAGGGTCCAGTGGCATGGAGTCCAAGACGACTGCGGACCCTTTTCTGCTGCAGCCTTCTGCCGCCATCGCAGCTGTTGTGGTAGTTTATAAATCTACCGTCTTTCGCCTGCTCATCCGTTGAGGTCTCCACCCTGTCCCTGGCTAGGGGGAAATCAGGTACTAGGCCTGGGGTAACCGTAGTAAAGGAGTTAACCTCCTAGTGCCCCAAGACCCCATAGAGGAGCCTCCACTGCCGGATGCACTTTAATGTCATATGTTAACGCCAGGATCGCGGCCCAATTTTTTTTAACCCGATGCGGCCCCCGAGTCAGAAGGTATGGGGACCTCTGGCTTGGACCATCTTTTCAGCATCACTGAGGGAAAGTGAGGGGCAGAGTTTAGCAATATTGCTGAGGTGAAGAAATGCAATTTTGCAGAGGTGATGGACATGGGTATGAAATGACAGATAGGGGTCAAATTTGACTCCTGGATTTGTAACAGAGGGGCAGAGGTTAATGGAGTGGCCAGTAAAAAGTGATGCAGTTTAGACTTAGACTTATACTTCCTTTTATTGTCATTCAAATTTGAACTTTACCGTACAGATAAGAACAAAATGTTGTTGCATTAGCTCGTTGTAGTGTAGTATAAAAGAGCCATACGGTGCAGATTTACTAAATAGATAGATATATTGTACTTTTGCATATGCAACCATGTTTATGGATGTATGTTATATTGTCTTTATATTCCAGCCAGTTAATCCGTTTTTGGGGGAATTGAGGTGATTATTGTGATGCGTTCAAGAGTCTTATGGCCTGAGGGAAGAAGCTGTTACAGAACCTGGAGGTTCTGCTACAGAGGCTTCGGAAAATCTTTCTAGAGTCCAGCAGTGAAAAAAGTCGTTGGTGGGGGTGGAAGGAGTCTGTACAGATTTTCTTCACCTTGGACAGGAAGCGGCTTTTTGCGATTTTCCTGATCTTTTCCACCGTCCTCATCACTCCCTGCAGAGACTTTCAGTCTGAGGCACTGCGGGCTCCAGTCCAGACAGAGATGCAGTTGGTCAGTAGACTCTCTATAGTGCCTCTAAAGAATGTGGTGAGAATGGGGGAGGGGGCTGTGCTGTTTTCATCTGACGCAAAAAGTGCATGCGCTGCTGAGCTCTTTTTTAGAAGAGCTGCGGTGTGTAGGGACCAGGTCATATTGTCAGTTATCTGCACCCCCAGGAACTTGGTGCTGCTTACCATCTCTAATGCTGTGCCGTTGATGAAGAGTGGAGTGTGACTGGACTGGTGCCTCCTGAAGTCGACCATGATCTCCTTGGTCTTGTCGACGTTCAGGACCAGGTTGTTGGTTCTGCACCAGTCAACCAGATATTTCGCCTCCTCCCTGTAGTCCATGTTGTTGTTGTTCCTCCCTCATTGTGAAAGGGAGGAAGCAGAATGGATGAGGGTTTCCAATTTGGATGGCTTCCGTTTTTATGCTGGTTAGCTGGGGGAAGTTCTTCAGCAAAGCAGTGGAACAAGACTCCATGCTTCCTGATGATGTGACCCAGGGGGAGCATGTAGATAGTAAAAAGGGTCTGACCAAGGACGGACCCTTGTGGGACCGCACAGGTGATGGTGTAAGGCTGCGATTTAGCGTCCTCCAGGGCCACATACCTAGCCCTATCTGTGAGATAAGACTCAAACCAGTCCAGAGTGGCGCCAGAAAATCCAACAATGTGCTACAGACGATGGAGAAGAATTTTATAGTCAGTAGTATCATAGGCGGCTGTAAGGTACAGGAGGATGAGAAGTGATTGAGAGCCCTGGTCGGCAGCCATCAGTAGGTCATTGGTGACTGACCAAGGCTGTTTCAGTGCTATGAGAGGCTTGGTGAACCAGGTTGGAATTTTTCTAACAGATATGAGATTTGGAGGTGGTCCTGAAGCTGAAATAGGACAGGTTTTTCCAGGACCTTTGAGAAGAATGGAAGGTTAGAGATAAGACAGTAGTAAGCCACAACTTCGGGATCTAGGGAGGGTTTCTTTAGATAAGGATTGATTATTGCCATTTTCAACGTATCTGGGACTTGGCCGCTCTGGAGAGAGTGATTTATTATTTTGTTGATGAGGGCGCTAATGTCTGGACGCATTAGCTTTTATCACGGGAGAGGGGAGAAAGTTCGGGGGGGGGTTTATCTTCCGGATGATACCCTCAATCTCTGTCCGCAGTGGCGAAGCAAAACTGAGAGAGTTAACCTACTGGTTTTGGTTTGGGTGAGTCCAAGGGTGGGAGGCTGTTGACAGACAGAGACGAACGGATAGTGATTACCTTTGAGGTGAAGTGTGTAATGAATTTATTGCATTATTCCACTGTGATTTTATTCCAAGTATGGGTGTGGGGTTTGAGCAGATGATTGATTATGAAGAAAAGTTTGTTTGGAGTTGCCAGGATTATTGCTGATCATGTATGCAAAGGTTCTGGGTTCGATCGTGGGCTTGGGATTTTTCTGTGTGGAGTTTGCATGTTCTCCCTGTGACTGCGAGGGTTTCTTCCAGGTACTTCAGTTTCTTCCCACTTCCAAAGACATGCACCTTGGGATATTTTGATTGGCAACACTAAATTGGCCCTAGTTTGTGAATGTGAGTGTGAATGTTGTATGTCTATCTGAGTTGGCCCTTCGATCAGGTGGCGACTTATCCAGGGTGTACACCGTCTACCGCCCGAGTGATAAATAAATAATAAATATAAATGGGTTGTACTTGTATAGGGCTTTTCTACCTTCAATGTACTCAAAGCGCTTTGACACTACTTCCACATTTACCCATTCACACACACATTCACACACTAATGGAAGAAGCTGCCATGCAAGGCGCTAACCAGCACCCATCAGGAGAAAGGGTGAAGTGTCTTACTCAGGACACAACGGACGTGACGAAGTTGGTTCTAGATGGGGATTGAACCAGGGACCCTCGGTTTGCGCACGGCTACTCTCCCACTGCCCCACGCCATCCCCTGTGAGTGCAGATGAGATAGCCTCCAGCACCCCCCGCTACCACGAAATGGACAAGCGGTAGGAAATGGATGGATGGATGGATGTTAGAATAATGATCTAGCTCGTTGTTAATTGTCTTTTACTCAAGAGTTTGCCCCGTCGAGATCACTTGTGAACCACAGGGCAGAATTTTTTAGGATGATCTGACAGGAGCATGTATTGCAAGAATGTTCTGGAGAATATTGTTATATTATTTAATGGAGTCACTGACTGAGGAAAAGTGGGAAACAGTAGACTTGTTCTTAATGTCCAAGTTTAAGTCAGAGGAATTTATGTTTTTTAAACTCCTGAAATAGATACTACGATGTGGTTTGGAGTATGTTGAGTGAGTGGGGAAATCCGTTGAAATTATTCTATAGTCAGAGACACCCAGATCATAAACATTGAGGTTAGAGATGGGTACTGAGTCTGTGATGACCAAGTCGAGGGTGTGGCCCTTGTTGTTGAGTGAGGACTTCCACATGTTGTCTGAGATTGGAGCAGTCCAGGATCACCAACAATTCAGCAGCAGTGATTTGAGGGTGTGTCCACATGGATGTTTATGTCTCCAAGTATCAGTATACTGGCTGATTATGTGCAGAATGATGAGAGCAGTTCGCTCATTTCTGTGAGGAAATCCGGGTGTTGTTTTGGTGGGTAGTAAAGAAGGAGGATTTTTACAGAAAGGGTGTTTTATACTAAACATTCAGTGTGGTTTTTTCCTTACCATTGTCATTTTGTTGTAATTTGACAACTTAAGTCAGGTCAAGTAACATTTACTCAAATAGCTTGTTAATGTCCATTCTCAAAATTGCCGAAAAGTGAGTGCCTGATCATTATGAAAGTTGAAATTTTTGCAAAAATTTTTTGTTTTAAATGTAATTTACACATATTGCTTTTTTTAGTGTCATTATTAATTAAAATACCTTAGTATGGTAAGAATGAATACACATTATCAATACAAATTGATAATATTAATCAAATGGATACAATAAAAAACATATTCATATGAAATTATTATGTAGAAAGCTGGAACGCAAATGGCGCACGACTAAACTTGAGGTGCACCATCAAGCATGGAGTGATAGTTTAATAACTTATAAACCCATGCTTACCTTAGCTAAAACTAATTATTACTCAAATCTCATCCGCATTAATAAAAACGATCCAAAATTTTTGTTTAGTACAGTAGCATCGCTAACCCAACAAGGGACTCCTTCCAGTAGCTCCACCCATTCGGCAGATGACTTTATGAAGTTCTTTAATAAGAAAATTGATCTTATTAGAAAGGAGATCAAAGACAATGCGTCCCAGCTACAACGGGGTTATAGTAACACAGATATGATTGTATATACGGCGGATACTGCAAATATCCAAAATAGTTTCTCTCGTTTTGATGAAATAACATTAGAAGGATTGTTACAACGTGTAAATGGAATAAAACAAACAACATGTTTACTTGACCCACTTCCTGGGAAACTTATCAAGGAGCTTTTTGTATTATTAGGTCCATCAGTGCTAAATATTATAAACTTATCACTTTCCTCGGGCACTGTTCCCGTTGCATTCAAAAAAGCGGTTATTCATCCTCTCCTTAAAAGACCTAACCTCGATCCTGACCTCATGGTAAACTACCGACCGGTGTCTCACCTTCCCTTTATTTCGAAAATCCTCGAAAAAATTGTTGCAGAGCAGCTAAATGAGCACTTAGCGTTTAACAATCTATGTGAAACCTTTCAATCCGGTTTCAGGGCAAATCACTCGACTGAGACAGCCCTCGCAAAACTGACTAATGATCTATTGCTAACGATGGACTCTGATGCGTCATCTATGTTGCTGCTCCTCGATCTTAGCGCTGCTTTCGATACCGTCGATCATAATATTTTATTAGAGCGTATCAAAATACGAATTGGTATGTCAGACTCAGCCCTGTCATGGTTTAACTCTTATCTTACTGATAGGATGCAGTGCGTCTCCTATAACAGTGTGACCTCGGACTATGTTAAGGTAACGTGTGGAGTTCCCCAGGGTTCGGTCCTTGGCCCTGTACTCTTCAGCATCTACATGCTGCCGCTAGGTGACGTCATACGCAAATACGGTATTAGCTTTCACTGTTATGCTGATGACACCCAACTTTACATGCCCCTAAAGCTGACCAACACGCCGGACTGTAGTCAGTTGGAAGCGTGTCTTAATGAAATTAAACAATGGATGTCCGCTAACTTTTTGCAACTTAATGCCAAAAAAACGGAAATGCTGATTATCGGTCCTGCTAGACACCGACCTCTATTTAATAATACAACTTTAACATTTGACAACCAAATAATAAAACAAGGTGACTCTGTAAAAAATCTGGGTATTATCTTCGACCCAACTCTCTCCTTTGAGTCACACATTAAAAGCGTTACTAAAACGGCCTTCTTTCATCTCCGTAATATCGCTAAAATTCGCTCCATTTTGTCCACTAAAGACGCCGAGATCATTATCCATGCGTTTGTTACGTCTCGTCTCGATTACTGTAACGTATTATTTTCGGGTCTCCCCATGTCTAGCATTAAAAGATTACAGTTGGTACAAAATGCGGCTGCTTGACTTTTGACAAGAACAAGAAAATTTGATCATATTACGCCTGTACTGGCTCACCTGCACTGGCTTCCTGTGCACTTAAGATGTGACTTTAAGGTTTTACTACTTACGTATAAAATAATACACGGTCTAGCTCCAGCCTATCTTGCCGATTGTATTGTACCGTATGTCCCGGCAAGAAATCTGCGTTCAAAAGACTCCGGCTTATTAGTGATTCCTAGAGCTCAAAAAAAGTCTGCAGGCTATAGAGCGTTTTCCGTTCGGGCTCCAGTACTCTGGAATGCCCTCCCGGTAACAGTTCGAGATGCTACCTGAGTAGAAGCATTTAAGTCTCATCTTAAAACTCATCTGTATACTCTAGCCTTTAAATAGACCTCCTTTTTAGACCAGTTGATCTGCCGCTTCTTTTCTTTCTCCTATGTCCCCCCCTTCCTTGTGGAGGGGGTCCGGTCCGATGACCATGGATGAAGTACTGACTGTCCAGAGTCGAGACCCAGGATGGACCGCTCGTCGGGACCCAGGATGGACCGCTCGCCTGTATCGGTTGGGGACATCTCTACGCTGCTGATCCGCGTGAGATGGTTTCCTGTGGACGGGACTCTCACTGCTGTCTTGGAGCCACTATGGATTGAACTTTCACAGTATCATGTTAGACCCGCTCGACATCCATTGCTTTCGGTCCCCTAGAGGGGGGGGGTTGCCCACATCTGAGGTCCTCTCCAAGGTTTCTCATAGTCAGCATTGTCACTGGCGTCCCACTGAATGTGAATTCTCCCTGCCCACTGGGTGTGAGTTTTCCTTGCCCTTTTGTGGGTTCTTCCGAGGATGTTGTAGTCGTAATGATTTGTGCAGTCCTTTGAGACATTTGTGATTTGGGGCTATATAAATAAACATTGATTGATTGATTGATTGATGGTTATTAACAACAATAATAATAATAACAATAATGATAATAGTAATAATACTAATAATAATCCATTCATCCATCTTCTTCCGCTACCGCGGGGGCAGCAGCCTAAGCAGGGAAGTACAGTCTTCCCTCTACCCAGCCACTTAGTCCAACTCCTCCCGAGGCATTCCCAGGTTAGCTGGGAGACATAGTCTCCCCAACATGTCCTGGGTCTTACCCGTGGCCTCCTACCGGCCAGACGTTCTCCCGACTCGATGCCCTAACCACCTCATCTGGCTCCTTTCGATGTGAAGGAGCAGCGGCTTTACTCCGACCTCCTCCCGAATGACAAAGCTTCTCACCCTATGTCTTGGGGTGAGAGCCCCGTCACCGACTCACCTGCGATCTTGTCCTTTCGGTCATTACCCAAAGCTCATGACCGTAAGTGAGGATAGGAATGTAGATTGACCGATAAATCGTAATTGTAAAAATAATCCCAAAAATAATAGTATTTTTTGCTTTACAATAAGTAAAGAAAACCAAACAAAATGGGTTTTTGTTATGTCCATTCTAAAAAAAAAGTAGTGGTGTGATTGTGGTGAAAAAAAACCTCCCTAAAAATGAACCTCATTAGTTCCTGTAAAATATTCTCCTGTGTGTGTAAATTGCTGAACATATTGCGTAACGGCCTTAAGTTATTCCTCTTGTAGTCACCCTTCCAGCTACAGATGGCAATGAAGTACTATTTAACTGCCTGCTTGAGTAATCCCTTTGGGGGTTTTAGTTTTGTGCAGCAGCAAACAGATTCATCAAGGGCCTAAAGGTGGACTACATTTGTAGGACTCTTTTTATTTTATTTTTTTATTTTTTTTAGGTTAATGTGTGAACGTTTTCCACTTCATTGTGATGCATGTCTTCAAACGGCCTTTCCTGTCCTGACTTAATGGGCCCTCAGCTCTCACACACGACTGACAGATAATCGATGAGACCCCCTCAGATGGCCCAATATTGCGACCTCTGTGCAGCGAGAGCTCGGCCCCCTGCGGTTCCAGCTCAAACGCCACGGATTTGTGTCGGCGCTCTATGCCAAAACTGTCACACGTCTCCTTTCGCCGCCTATTGTGGCGTCTTATCCGTCCTCATGGCATAGTGTCATGTTGGTCTGGATTATGTTTTTTGTTATTTTCTGTTGTTTTGAACTCCATTAGTTCCTGTTTTTTAGTGCACTCTTGTTTGTTTTGGTTGCCATGGTGACTTATACCATGGCAACATATTGTTCCATGTGTCCCGGCAAGAAATCTGCGTTCAAAGAACTCTGGCTTATTTGTGATTGCCAGAGCCCCAAAAAAGTCTGTGGGCTATAGAGCGTTTTCTATTCGGGCTCCAGTACTCTGGAATCCCTTCCCGGTAACAGTTTGAGATGCTACCTCAGTAGAAGCCTTTAAGTCCCATCTTAAAACTCATTTGTATACTCTAGCCTTTGAATAGACCCCCCCTTTTAGATCAGTTGATCTGCCGTCTCTTTTCTGCTCTGCCCTCCTCTCCTGCGTGGAGAGGTTCAATAAATCAATCAATCAATCAATGTTTATTTATATAGCCCTAAATCACAAGTGTCTCAAAGGGCTGCATAAGCCACAACAACATCCTGGGTTCAGAGCCCACAAAAGGGCAAGGAAAAACTGACAACCCAGTGGGATGTCAATATGAATGACTATGAGAAACCTTGGAGAGGACCGCAGATGTGGGTGACCCCGCCCCTCTAGGGGAGACCGGAAGCAATGGACGTCGAGTGGGTCTAGCCGTTTCTTTTCTTTTCTAGTCTGCCACCCGCTCCCTTGGAAAAGGGAGCGGGTGGAGAGACACAGGTCCGGTGGCCATGGATGAAGTGCTGACTGTCCAGAGTCGAGACCCGGGGTGGACCGCTCGCCTGTGATACGGTTGGGGACATCTCTGCACTGCTGACCCGTCTCCGCTTGGGATGGTTTCCTACTGACTCCACTTTAGACGGGACTCTCACTATTATGTTGGATCCACTATGGACTGGACTGTCACATTATCATGTTAGACCCGCTCGACATTCATTGCT
Organism: Nerophis ophidion; assembly: GCF_033978795.1. Lineage (NCBI taxonomy): Eukaryota > Metazoa > Chordata > Actinopteri > Syngnathiformes > Syngnathidae > Nerophis > Nerophis ophidion. The sequence goes on from NC_084613.1 coordinate 70,893,228, forward strand.
TTCAGTCTCCGCTAGGGCTTGCCCACATATGCGGTCCTCTCCAAGGTTTCTCATAGTCATTGTCATCGACGTCCCACTGGGGTGAGTTTTTCCTTGCCCTTATATGGGCTCTGTACCGTGGATGTCGTTGTGGCTTGTGCAGCCCTTTGAGACACTTGGGATTTAGGGCTATATAAATAAACATTGATTGATTATGATTTTCACCTGCCGCTGGTGTTCCGACGCTCACCTGGCGCTTATCATGAGACTATTAAAACCGCCCTTGCCTGTCAGTCGGTCTGGCGACATTGCTTTTTTCATGATTAGTTCACGCTGCTCGTTTTCATGCCAAGTAAGTTTTGTTTATTCATGCCACAGTTTAGTGATTTTTGTTTCTTGTTCATAGTTCTAAGTTTTGTTTTCGATAGTGATTAATTAAAAATGTTCCTACCTTCACGCCTGGTCCAGAGTAGTCCGTTTGCATCCCGGGAGAACAAACCCCGCAGCAAGCTGCGAAAACCCCCACGTCTTGACACATAGAGCCCGTACAGAGATTAGTACACGGGCTGCTTCCAGGTGGTCAAGCAGATTTCTTTTCTAAAAGAATGACTAAAGGGGTTCGTGCAAACTGGGCAGATGTGGTTTGTATCCATCCATCCATCCATCCTTCCATCCATCCATCCATCCATCCATCCATCCATCCATCCATCCATTTTTTACCGCTTGTCTCTTTTGGGGTCGCGGGGGGTGCTGAAGCCTATCTCAGCTGCATTCGGGCGTAAGGCGGGGTACACCCTGGACAAGTCGCCATCTCATAGCAGGGCCAACACAGATAGACAGACAACATTCACACTCACATTCACACACTAGGGCCAATTTCGTGTTGCCAATCAACCTATCCCCATGTGCATGTTTTTGGAAGTGGGAGGAAGCCGGAGTACCCGGAGGGAACCCACGCATTCACGGGGAGAACATGCAAACTCCACACAGAAAGATCCTGAGCCCAGGACTCAACTAAGGACTACTCAGGACCTTCGTATTGTGAGGCAGACGCACTAACCCCTGGTGCACCGTGCTGCCTATGTGTGAAAGTATATCACATTTTAGCCTATTTTGAAACCCATGCGGTGTTCCCAATTTTTAAACGACTGTTAATAAAAATTGTGCTCAAAATGCCCCCACTCCCACACATACTGTATTTTCCGGACTATAAGGCACACTTAAAATCCCTTTTCCCCCTCAAAACTCAACAGTGTGGTTTATAACCCGGTAGGCCTAATGTACGGATTAAGTCTGGTTTTGCTTACCGACCTAAAAGCAATTTTATTTGGTACATGGTGCAGTGATAAGTGTGACCAGTAGATGGCAGTCAAACATAAGAGATACGTGTAGACTGCACTATGATAACATTACGCCTCAAGTAAACAACACTGACTTTTTTTATGTTCCATTGAAAATATAGAACATTACACACAGCGCTCAAAAATCTATCAACATTTTTTAGTATGACTTTGGTAAGCTATGAAGCCGCACCGCTTTTTGTGTTTCAACATATGAGTATTATTATAGTGTGTGTATGAGGTAAGACATATCTGGTGTTTTGTTTTGCAATATTATGCAAATGCAACTTTTTTTACCTTCTAATACCTGCTGATCTGTATTTGGGATCTGCATAAATCCTGAAAAGTTGCGCTCACCCGCCTTTGTAGTGCGTGCTGACACCGTAGTCGATAAGCTTTTTATTTTTCTCTGTCTTCTTCTTATGGGAGATTTATACTCCACTGTTGCAATTTCTAATATAAAGTAGTGTACAATTCTTACTTAGATCTATATACTTAGATCTATCCATCTATCTATATATCTATCTATCCATCTATCTATCTACCTATACCGAAGGTAAACCACGTAAACAAGACCGCCCACAAAATGATGAAAAGCGGCTTGAAAGTGATCCGTAAAACATAATCTATGCAACATTTTGACCACCATTACATGTTATGTAGACCACAAGGAAGTGTTTTCCATTTGAAAAATAAAAATATAATAATATGACTCCTTTAATGCGCCTTATAATCCGGTGCGCCTTATATATGAAAAAAGATCAAAAATATGCCATTCATTGGCGGTGTGTCCTATGGTTTGTAAAAATAATGTGTATGTATATATATATATATATACATATATATATACATATATATATATATATATATATATATACACATATATATATATATATATATATACATATATACATGTATATATATATATATATATATATATATATATATATATATATATATATATATCAAAGATTACCAGCCGCTGCAAAGACGTTTTGGTTATGGCGCCCATGTTTTTCAACAGATTTTGCTTAAATTTTACACACATGCCCGTGTCAATGTGCGTACCTTGGTGATTTGGCGAAACGCTATAAAGGTCCCGCGTCATGATCTGTTGCCCGGATCCTGTTTTATTCCGTTAAAGACTCCCTTAGTTTTTTTTTCAGCACTCCTGGGTTTGTATTTTCTTGGTTGCCATGGGTGCTGATTATTTTCACCTGCCTCTGATTAGTGTTCGGGACGCTCACCTGCTGCCGGGCACTAATCAGAGAGATATTTATTCCTGATTTTCGCCACACTCAGTCTGGCTTTCTTGTTTGCTCCATGCAACAAGTTAGGTGGGTATACTCTTTGATTCCTGATTCTATGCTAAGCTTTCCCGTTAGTTTTTTCCTAAGCTTCCTGTGCAATTGGCACACTTTTCTGTATATTGCCTGATACATGGAAAATATATAATTTTCCTACCTGCTTACGTTCTCCGGAGTTTCGTCTGCATCTCGGGGAAACGATCCACGCATCAACTGATTATATTTAGGGCTGTCAAAAATGACAAGTTAACTCGTGGGATTAATCATAAAGAATTATCGTCTTCAATTACTTTTGAGCAAATTAATGTTGCACATTCTGGTAACAACACATTACAAATAATCTTGTATGACATTCTGAAAATAAAATTGCATTTGTCTCCAAATATTGAGGTCTTTTTTTAAGTGACCGCATTTACTTGAATTGCCGCAGGGCATATAGTATGCGCCTGCCTTGAATTACTGCCGGGTCAAACTCGCTTCGCAAAATAATTAGCGCATGCTTAGTATTACCGCCTGGTCAAACTCGTGATGTCACGAGTGACACTTCCACTGTCATTATTTTCAAAATGGAGGAGGCTGAAGTCAATACCGGTAATTTGAAATAGCATACAGGGAAGAAGATTAAGAGCTATTCAGTAGGATTTAAGGTCCAAGCTTACATCACACTCAAATTTTTACTGCATACCTTTGGTAAGTGCCGGAGTGAGAAGACGTTTTAAATTAATTAGCGCATGCTTACTTTTACCGCATGCCTTTGGTAAGCGCAGGAGTGAGAAGAGTTTTTGAATTAATTTGCGCCCCGGCTGCAATTCAACGAAATACGGTAATTTAAATCGTGCAAGTGTACTAACCTGTGACTAATCATGATTAAACTAAATTCAAAAGTGTAATTAATCTGATTTAAAGTATATAGTTTGACAGGCCCAATTTATACATGTTCTATTTTGTTGGTATGCTGTATAAAATGGACAAAGTGGATGGGAAGAAAGTAGTCTGGGCTTCTCTGCTTAGGCTGCTGCCCCCGCAACTCAACCTCGGATAAGCAGAAGAAGATGGATGGATGGATGTTTTGTTGTATGCAGTGGTTCAGGAGAAGAAGAGTTAGCTCTCAGAAACAAATGTAAATCTAAAAAATGTGCTTTGTGACACTCTCTGGTCCAAAATATGTATTTGCGTGCTAGCAGTTGTTATTCTATAATAAAGTATGCACAGACCTTCACCAAGGCCAAAAAAATCCACATTGAAAACTCTCATGGCCACTGGACCAACATTCTGCATGTCTATGCTGCTTGATAAAAAACATGTATTTGACATTTCAATCTGGTAATAAACATCACTGACTTTACACATATTTGGGATGAAAAGAAGGAAAAAAATGCAGCCTTGGCAAAAAAGCGTCGCCGGGTATTTTCAGCATAATCTTGCTACAATCAGACAAATAACTCAAGACATAGATACGGTTAGGAGTGTCCCGAGCCGATACGGATATCTGTTCAGAATCAGCAAAAAAATAAAAAAATACAAGGCTTGCATCTAAAAGCTTCGATAAAAGAAGTCCAGTTAACATTTAAATGTCTACCAATAAGCATACGCGGTTGGTCTTTTCTTGTATTTCAGTGAAGTCATTTTTGTCACAATGTGTTGGTGACGAACCCCAAGATGCAAAGAAAATGGCAGGCATTGAGTAAAGAAACATGATATAATTTAAACACTAAAACAAGAACAAACAAAAGGGTACCACCAAAAGGCGTGCACAAGGCGGAGAACAAACTTGGCTATGAACAAAAACACGTACTGTGACACGAAGGAACTAGAGTGAACAGAAGTAGACACAGCTACAACGATAATTAATAACGACATTGACAGGTAGTAGTGACATCGACACGACAATAATCCAGCACTGACTGGAGGAGAAAACAGGTCTAATTAGTGGCTGGCTGATCGACACCAGGTGTGGCCAAGTGCAAATCAGCCACAGCTGAGGGGACATAGCACTCAGGGAGACAAAGAGGAAACAGAACCAAAATAAGAGTGTTGACAGGAAACAAAGAGAAATGCAGAGGAAAAACTAAGACATACACCAAACTGTCAGGGACAAGCCTGATAATTTTCAACAGTTAAACTTGGTAGACTATAGGAACTAGTGGCTGCGTGACAGCTAAGCAGAAAATAACACGCAAGCGAAAAATATATAGAAAGGGTCCTTAATTCAACAACATTGCAGTCTAAAACACACGTGTCAATGTAAACATGCATCAAATACTTATAGTTACAGAGCGTACCAGAAATGATGCAGTAACAAGTGTGTCTGCATCAATCGACTTAATACAGCAAGAAGTAATAGGTAATAAATAATAAATAGGTTTGGGGTTTTATATACCTACAATTGTTCTCTGTTTGACTAATTTTACTTTCACCTTTTTCAACATTATAAACTAAAAAAATTATAAAAATACAAATTATATCAGATCAGTACTCAAGGCTCCAATACTGGTATTGTATCAAAAGCATTAAAAAAACCAAACAAACGTAGGGAAGGAACTGTTCAAAAATTTATTTTTTTGTGCGCAAAATAATCAATTTACCATACATTTAAGATACATTTGCTAACCGTATACGACTGCTTTACAAGACCAGCACTAACAAAGAACACTGAGAACTTCTACGGAAATCCATCCATCCTTTTTTATACCGCTTGTCCTTTTCGGGGTCGCGGGGGTTGCTAGAGCCAATCTCAGCTGCATTCGGGCGGAAGGCGGAGTACACCCTGGAGAAGTGGCTTTCTCATCACAGGGCCAACACATATAGACGGACAACATTCACACTCACATTCACACATTTGTCATTATATTGTTATCAGTGACGGAGCTGGAAAGGGCTAGAGAAAAAGCGGACTCAGCCAAACTACCTTTGGGTGAGGTTGCAATTTTGAATGCCAACAAAAAAAAGTTAAAGTAAGGCTTTACTTGAAAAAAAAAAAAAAATGCGCTAGCTCTATGGTAATGCTATTGAAATGCTCCTGATTAGCAGTAGCACGTTTACCTGGCGATTTCAACACCTCCAAATTTGTTAATCTGCGACGAGGTGGCGACTTGTCCAGGGTGTAAGCCGCCTTCCGCCCGAATGCAGCTAAGATAGGCTCCAGCAACCCCCCACAACCCTGTAAGGGACAAGGGGTAGAAAAAATGGATGAATCAAAATTTGTTAATAAACAATTTAACTACACACTATAAAATGTCGGGTTACAAAATAACCCAATCTTAACCCAACTGCTGGTTCAGAAAAGGACAAACCCCTCATTTGAGTTATTTTAACGCAACATTTTGGGTTAATTTTTTTCAACCCAACTTTCGCGTTGAATTATTTAACCAAAAAGTTCAGTGATGACAACTCATTGTTGGGTTAGTCCAGGAACGTGCACATGATTATAGAGGGGCAGGGGCTCAAAGTCAGAAAAGGGTAGGACATTTTTTTTTGGTTCTTTACACAATATGGAAATTAATATAAAATTAAATTTCCTAATAGGAAGCTAACTACTTAGCTGTGTGTCCTTTGTAGGTAAAAGTGATCCATTTCTTTTGTGTCAACAAATTATTGTCAAAATGAGTTAATTCACATTATCATAGGCTTGGAAGACATGAAAAGCAACAAAACACTGGTTTATTATTAGGCTATTTATTGTTAAAGATAAGCACTTTAATATTGAAGATTGAACAGTGCAACATGAACTTCGAAAATAAATAAATAAATACCCAAATGAAAAAAACTTCAATGTGAAAATCTGTCCTTCTTCCTTTAACTTGATGAAAACACCATCAAGTTGTAACTTATGGTCTTTCTCACGTAATGCTCAGACTAAACAACTGAAATGCAATACAACTTTATATCTAAAGCGCTACTGTGAGAGAAATGTGATTTACTGTAAACACAGTGAATTTTATTTTGAAAATTAACCCGGTATTTTATTTTGTATTTTGTACACTAGTTCCTGTCCTGCACGATCCGCTCTGCGCGGAATTGATGTGCCGTGCTCCGACGTCCGGCATAAACAGAAGCTGACACATTGAATAATAGAATAATACAGCGTTTTTCTGAAATATTACCCATATTAGATGCTGATTAAGTGGACGGCGACTAGACCATAACTCACAGGTTCAAGTTGCTCCACTATCACGTCTCCTCAGGGGCGCAGTTGGCTCTCTCTCCTCTCTCTCTCTCACTCACTCGCCCTCTCTCTCTCTCTCTCTCTATCGGAAGCGGCAGGTTCAAACAACCCGGTATTACAAGAAAACGTGGAGTTTGTGTACCGCTGTTTTTTTTGTTTTTTTTTGTTTTTTTACATCCCTAACAGGAATTTATTAATGTTGTTTAAAGAAAAAACAAAAAAAAAACACACACACAGGCAGAGGGCACTTTTTAAGACGAGGGGCAAAAAAGGGCAGGGGCTCAAGCACCCATAGGGCCCTATGTGTGCACGTGCCTGGGTTAGTCTCAACCAAACTATTGGGTTGGATTATTCAACCCAAAAGTTGAGTTATGCTAACTCGATGTTGGGTGATTGAAAATAATGTTAATGAGATTAATCCTTCATACAATTGCCTTCAAGAAAAAAGCAACATTTTAATAAAAAAAAGCCTTTTACCCAAAAATGCATTAACCCATTGAAAAACAACCCAAAAAGGGTTCATAATTTTGAAAACCCAGAAATTGAGTTAAAATAATACCTTTATAACCCCCCCAAAAATGGATTGCTCTTCATAAAAATAACTCCAAAATTTAACACTCGCAACTCATAAATTGGGTTATCAGAATAACCCAGCATTTTTTAGTGTGTAAAATGCATGTAGCAGTCAAACAGCTGTTGCATAATAAGTACAATACTAACACTATTAACACTTTTTAGGGCGCTACTAAAAACACACCATAAACTATACACTACTGCCATTTAATATCTTGGACTTTACTCTGTAATTTTAACTTAATGTTACACGAGCAAATGATAATCCATCCATCCATTTTCTAGCGCTTGTCCCCTTTTTTGGGATCGCGGGGTGTATGATGATAATAAAACAACATAACAAATCTGGACGCCATGTATAATAAGCTGCTCATTTTAAGATATTGCAATACAAAAATTATATTTTAACATTAAAAACAATTAGTTTTTGTTAACACACCAAAGTATTGAAAATTGGTACCATATTGGTTCAAATGCGAACTGCACCCCATCCCCATCCTGCGGTGCACGCAGAATGGAATCTGACAATAGAGTGTAATTTTTTTTATTTAAATTCTGATCATTATGTATTTTTTTTTTCAACAAATATAGATGTTATTACTGTATCTTTCGGAGTATAAGTCGCACCTGCCAAAAATGCATAATAAAGAACGAAAAAAACATATATAAGTTGCACTGGAGTATGAGTCGCATTTTCTGGGAAAATGTATTTGATAAAACCCAATACGAAGAATAGACATTTGAAAGGCAATTTTAAAATAAATAAAGAATAGTGAACAACAGGCTGAATAAGTGTACGTTATATGACACATAAATAACCAACTGAGAAGGTGCCTGGTATGTTAACGTAACATATTATGGTAAGAGGCATTCAAATAACTATAACATATAGAACATGCTATACGTTTACCAAGCAATCTGTCGCTCCTAATTGCTAAATCCCATGAAATCTTATACGTATAGTCTCTTACGTGAATGAGCTAAATAATATTATTTGATATATTACGGTAATGTGTTAATAATTTCACACATAAGTCACTCCTGAGTATAAGTCGCACCCCCGGCCAAACTGAAAAAAACTGCGTTTCATAGTCCGAAAAATACGGTACATAACCTGCAAATCTGTGTTACAAATTATTCAAATTCCTTTTGAATAACGAAAGTCAACATAAATAAGTCACACGGACCGTGAAATGAAATTCCACTGCCAAGAATAAACCCGGCAGAACATGAAATAAATTGGTTGCAGCACATCTTATGACGGCACGCGAAATGAACGGAAAATGATGGAAAACCGTGGAATAATCAGAACGAACCGATTAAAATGCGAGGCAGATGAACGGATTGTATAGAAATAATCAATAACAAAGTCCAACCGACAACAAAAGTAATAAGGCAACACAAAGAAGGTCGACTGACTTCCCGAACATTGTCTGTCTGTTGCATTTCCCTGTGCAGCGTTAGATGGGAAAGTAATCTCCGTTTAAAACACAAATCCCCAACGTCAATCCAATCAAACCAAATACCCCCTGCTGGGCCCACACACTCTCCAATGCTCATACGCATCTAAAATGATGCGGGCGTTTTTCTGGTAAAAAAAAAACACACGCACGCACACACGTGTTTATTTGAAATGGGGACCAAGTTTTTGATCATCGCTTGTGGGGAACACCCTTTCTACAGGTATTGAAGGCATAAAAAAAAAAAAAGGTTAAATGGTCATTGCCCAGTTAGCTCATACACGTCTTTAAATATCTGGATTGATGACGTAATGTGCTGATCATTCTTACTGGGGACCCTGAAGAAAAAGGGTTATGTAATATCAGGGGTCCCCAAA